>NW_023606717.1:0-60001 GCF_013339745.2 Dermacentor silvarum | reverse complement strand
ACTTCCTCTCGCCGCTCCTCTCCACAGGGTCCGAGCTACATCGCACGCCAGGAACGACGCACGCCGCAGCGTTTCACGAGCGTGCGAACCGGGGAACCCTGCCGTTGATCACCGACGTGTCTGCATCCCGCGGAGACCTTCGTCTCGCTCGCTGCCAGCCTTTTTTTCGATATTCTCGAGTTTACTTGAAACCTCAACGACGCTGTGTGTTTTTCCTGTTCCTGGCAAAAGCCTGGCTCTTCTTCGAGACCCTCCGAGTTTACTTGAAACGTCAACGGCACTGTACGTTTCGAGTTCCTGGCCGCCGCACGACTGGCGCCGCTTGACGCCAACTGCGAACTCAGCTTGGCGCACGAAAGGCTGCCCTTTCTGACTGACCTCATTAGCGGCGAAGGGCAGCGCGCCCGAGACCCCGAGGACCGCGCGTTCCGCGCAGTGCATCGCGGCGTGCAGAGACAGTGCACAAGTGTGAGCAGCGAAAAGGACAAGCGTGAGCCCTCCCGCTGTTAAGGTAGAGGTATATAGGCGTGTGTGTGTGCGCGCGCGCGAGTGTAACGACGAGCAGCGCAGAAGCGAAGTGAAAGGACAGCGAATCGTTGTCTCGTCTCGTGACGAGCTGCACTGCCACGGCCAGCTTGAGCAAGAACATCGGTAGGCTAACAGGAAGCGACTGCCGCGCCTGTATTTTTCTGCAAGAAGCCGCCGTGGGACACCTCGCGACGGCTTTTCTTCTGCGAAGTCCGCTGTCCTTCTTCATCATCGTGAGGCCGCCGGACCTCTCGGCGGTATAGCTGCGGTGCGACTCGCTTGCCGAGGCCTGGAACTCTGCGAAGCAGCCGTGAGGAAACTCCTGTTCTCCCTGCTGCTCAGCCACCGGTCTTAGCCTTCCGACAGCCAAGCTGGAGCGCGCTCTCCAAGGCTCGACGAGTGACGCCGCACGTTCAGACATGGTTTACGTGAGTAGAGAAATTTAGTCGCATTTTCCTGTAGCCCTGACTGCGTTGATTTATGCAAAAATTGTTTAAAGGCTAACTGCAACGCAATTTCAGATTGGCTGAATTGTTTATAAATGAGTAGTATACACTATTAAACCAGTACTGCCAAGGCTGCAGAGCTGGTAATTTCTTGATTTTCTTACAAACAGAATTTAAAGTGCAGCTAAGCAGACAACGCGTGCCCCTGGTTGTTGGCGGATATGACGTAAATCCCAGCCCGTCACCTCCGAGATATTTCAGCGCACCGCCTGGTCTCGGAGGTCATGCCGAGGCGCCGCGCTGGTAGTTCAGGGTCATGCGTCATTTCCGGGGCGCCGTAATGGCGACTTTTTAATGCGAAAGCATCATATGCCCCATTACGCGAAAACCCGGCGTGACCGAGCGATGGTACGAACAATGGCCGACATCGCAAGGAGTAAGAACACGACAAAATGCTCGGATGGACGTTAAACTTCTCAGGGAGGTTTATGTAAACGAAGTAATGGCTTTGAAAAGAAAATTTGGTACATTTCGGTCTGGGTGGGAATCGAACCCGGGTCACCGGGGTGCGAAACGAGCACGCTTCCCCGACACGGCGGCGCCTTCACGGTTCTGGCTGACTAAAGGTGTGCCTGGTGCGTGCGTCATTGCACACGTCTCGTCGCAGCCATCTGGCTGACTAAAGGTTTCACCGAAGGGACTATAATGCTTTCGCATTCCCACACGTAAGCAGTCTTAACGAATATTATTAAGCTTCGGTAACAAACGCGTCTATTCTTGCGAGCTTCTCGTGATGCATCCGCTCATATTTCAAGCGTAAAGTCTTTCACGGAGGCAGTTCTATATCTACGCTATCTGAAAACTATAGACTTTTTAAGCGATCCGAAAGTTCGCTGCACTTGGACTTAAATTAGCCTAATCAGTGTGAGCCAGTGGTTCAATTACGACGTTCGCCAACATCGAACGTTCATTTGTTGCTGTATTCCTTCACTTTCTTTCCACGTCGTGAACCCATGTCAGATAGCAACAAAATTCAAGGGGCACTTGGGTATCCGCACGTGGATGAATGTGAAAGCATTTCCACCACAGCGCGATGCCTGTGCTCTTTCAGAACAGCTCTTTCAGATGCCATGCTCTTTCATGGGCCTATTCCTAGCGGCTAATTACCCAAGTTGGTGTCAAATATGTTCGTTGAAGAGCGCCACCCACTACTGGCACATGCCCAGTGCTCAAGTTGGCATCAAGAATGACCATTGAAGGCCATCACAGACCAAGTGGAACATACCCTGTGCTACAAGTCGGCGTCGAAGAGTTCATAACGGGCGTAGCGCGCAAAGAGTTTCTTCTAGCAACGGTGCCTACCTAGTCTCACATCCACAGTGACCCATGTTGGCGTGAAAGAGGTCGTGGGTTCGAGTGCCTTAATTAACTCTACCCTAATCAACTATGCCTTAATTGACTTGACCTTAATTGACACCAAATGTCGAGGGTTCGTAGTCTTTTCGGACATCGTGGTCCCGCCATCTACTAGCCATATTTTCCGCCTCCTGGGCTATGCAGTGCTTTCGCATTAATATTATAGTCATACCACGTCTTACGATTGAAAAAAGAAAAGGCAAATAAACTATGGTTGGATCTGTAACAATGTCTTCAGCAGATTTATACACAGCCTTTAATCGATTAACTTCGACCAGTTATGCGATAGCGTTTAGGGCCCCGTGTCGCAGAAAATCCGGCGTCGGCAACCGGCGTGTGATCGCCGGGTGGCGAAGAAAATCATCCAACCACATCGACCGCGCAGGCCCTCCACGTGGTGCATGGTTTCGGCGAACAAAAATTGAATTTCTCACAGTGAAATCCGTCAGAAAAATGGTAAAGTACGACCGTACCATTCGGCGTCGGATTCGACGTCGGATTGTAATTTGAATGTACGAGAAAACCTAATTCTGCTACGAGGAAACTCAAACACAAACCCCTCATCCAGCATTTCTACCAGACCTGCGCGCGTCGGGGCAATAGCAAACAATTAATAAACAATAAAAAAAAGGTGCTAGGGCCTTCACATTTTAATATAAAACCACTTATATTGCCCCTGGAAAAACGACTTTCCAGCAATGCATTCCTGTTTAAAAGTGAAGCCGACTTTAAGGGGATGGCTGTAAGCTTGGTCTTTCTAAGCTGGTTTTCCCACGCTCAGTGTTGCAGTGAATGAAGCCTACTTGCCGTATGCGAACGATGCGATGCGAACGGGTCCCGATAACGCTATCGCGTTCTACTCTTAAATGCGAAGCTTAAGCGTCATCCAATTTTGTGTACCGGTGACGTATGAAAGAAGGCAAATATGTACACCTCGTAGTTCTTTTATTTGAACGCGGTGCTGCGACGAAACGCTGCAGTGCAGTTGGTGGTGTGATACAAACGATACGATATGATACAAATGATACAAACGATGCATGTAATGGTGGCGAGAGAGCTCACCATTGCATGCCTCCTCGCCAGCTCTTCAGGGCAGCGGTTTTCTTCCTTTATACCTTTTGAGTGCGCTGTCAGCGAGCATAAATTTATGTGTAACTGCACTTTGCGTGCTATGTCTACAGGCACGTGCACCGGAAACTTTGAGGTGTAGTAGGCTTGGCTCGTTCTGGCCAGTCGACGTCAACTGATTAACTTATTCAAATTATCATATAGATTAAACAGTTACCCGCCGCGGTTGCGTCGTGGCTTCGGCGTTGCGCTGCTAAGCGCGAGAGGGGCGAGATCGAATCCCGGCCACCGCGGCCGCATTCCGACGGGGTCGAAATGCAAGAACGCCTTGTACCGTGCATTGAGTGCACGTTAAAGAACTCCAGGTGGTCAAAATTAATCGGGAGTCCCTCACTACGGCGTGCCTCATGATCATATCGTTGTTCTGGAATGTAATACCCCTGAATTTGATTTTTGAAGAAGATTAGAGAGTTGTTTATTTAATACGAAATTTAAACGGTTAGACGCCCTGCCGTGATTGCAGACTGGCCATCTGCCTAGTGACTATGCTGAGTACAAAGAGCTCGGAAAACCGGGCTGACACGAGATAGACGACAGGACGAGAGCTTCTGTCGCCTATCGCATCCCGTGGTCAATCTTGTCAGCGTCTTGTTTTTCGCGTTGTGTATATAGCATGAACGGGATCCAACCAGACCAACTTGCTGTATTCCTGCGTTTTTCACCCCCGAGTTGGACAGCTCAGGAACCTCGAGTTATCTTAGACGCTTTCCAGCGAACAGTAAAGCCTCTGTCACAAATTAGCAGTTTACGACATTGGAAAGGAATCGGCGCGTTATTTTTAATAGGATCATCCGTTTCTTTCATTGAAAAGTTTAAAATCTCATCCGCAGATTTTATGAAACGTTTCATTATGGGTATACAAGTACATATACATATATTGATTTTGTTCGTTTTTCCTGTCTATTCATGCGAAAACTTAATGATTGCAATGCTTTTAATTTTGCCTATAGCGTAAGAAATTGTACGTAATATACACGAAACTAACTGACTGCATACGCAAGCATTTTAGTAAACATGCGCGTTGTTTCGTACCGGACCCATTGTAGCGGAGATAGCTCAGTCACGTCAAGCCACTTGACCAGACTTTGTGTGGTCCAGTGGTCAAGACTCACGAAATGTATTCGTAATACGATACGTAAGGTGGCCATGATCATCATTATAAAACAAACAAACAAACAAACAAGAACATAATAATAATAATAATAATAATAATAATAATAATAATAATTATATTATTATTATATATTATATTATTATATTATATATATATTATTATTATTATATTATTATTATTATTATTATTAGCATTATGCTCATGTGATTTGAAAACATATATACACTTGACAGGAAAGGGAAAGCTAGGAGCAGGCTGGTAACTGCCACCGGAAGGGGCACAAGGACTGCCTACTCTTCAGAAAGGAGGAGACAGAAACACAGAAATGGAAGATAGGAAGAAGGGGAGGAAAGAGGAAATTGACTCCCCCCCCCCCCACACACACACACACACATACACACACTCTTCATTGTACAGGCCAAGCACAGTATGGCCGGTCACTGCAGGTAACGCTGCTAAAGAATGGTAAAAATAGACAAAGAACTTTAAAAAAAAGGTCTTCAAGTGACAAGACCTCAGAATTAGCTCACACATTGCAAAATAAAATACTTTCCGGAGGGTGCACGCTTTGCAAAAAGCAAAGCTACACAGCGTCCTTTTCAGTTTCGCCGATGCACTGTGAAGCCGTTTTGCTCTCCCGAGGGGCCAGACGTGACTGTGGCAGATTTCATATACGTTATTACAGTTATGTAAAACTTCACAAAAAATGCTACTCCCGAAAGATCAAGCTGCAGTAAAATGCAGGGAAGTGTGAACAGAGTTTGCTTCAAGGCCCTCTTAAGTTTCACCCAGACCTGGCTACCTGCCGTTCACTGCAGCAACTTCGTCGAAACGCGGCCAGTGCACCCGGCGTGTCGGAGATTCGGGATTGAAACATCGCGTCGGGAGCATCAGAGCTCGAACGCTGTAGAACACGAAGACGTGACATTCTACATCGGTAGGATTGCTGCGTTAGAAATGCGGTCACCTCCGGTACGATGAAAACCGTCGCCCACATGTGCGCCGCGCTTCTGCTGTGAGGTTTGATTTGACTTCGCCGAAGCAGCGGCTGAGCTCAGGGTCGAGGAACATCAATGTAGAGAGGGCTGGCTGCGCAGCTAGGGCTGAAAGGTACTAACGATAGAAAAAGATGAAAAGAAGAAAAATTTCCGGAAGAACGAGGGCGTGTTGAACAACGCATTCGAGTTACAAGCAGTAACTGTAATACATCGCATGAAAAATGTAACTTGTACTTAATCAAACTAGCACTCATTCTGCTACGTTTGGTGTCACGTGGCAGTCGCTGGTGGTACTGAAGTCACGAAGAAAGCATCAGGTGTCAGTGTCAAAATTCCGGTTAATACTTCCGTGATTAGCAGATAAATTACTGTTATAATAACCATTAAATAAAAGAGGGGGGGAGTGGGGCAGGCGACGGTTTGGTGGCATATGCCTAAAAAATGTGGTGACCGGACGCTCTGTAGCAGCTGTTACTCTGTTCAATGGCTGTTCTTGCTGGCACCGATATATGACGTGCACGTTTGCCTCGCATTGTCAGTGCGTTTGACCAAGGAGAAATTGAGCTTCCGTTGTCTCAAACATTTTGTCTCTGACGTCGTGGAAGCTGTGATGTTCTCGCTGCAGCCCTATTGTTTTTAGACGCCTTTCATCTCAGCGCCTCTAAAGGAATTACCGTACCCGAGCGTTCTTGATAAACATTTGCGCCCTCAAGTGTAGCCCATTAGCTCTCCTTATGACCGCTAAACAAAAGGTTGCCGAGCGCTCTTTTACTGCTTGACTTAGGCGATGAAATTCACGTTCTCTCGAGAACGCTGCTATAGTTCAGCCCCGGTCCCACGGCGTCGACGAGTCCGAGACTGAAATTATAGTCGGTGCGGTGTGGGAGGGTCGATTGCCGACGTGTAAAAGAGGAGCATTACAGCCGTTGAGCGGAAGGAAGCGCAGCTGCTGTAACAAAACGGCGACCGCCTCTGAACGAGTTTCACTCGCTGGCTCGCTTACGTCGTTATCATGTGTACACACTGAGACCAACCGTCGTCGTCACCGCTGTAAACGCATACACACGCGCGCGCGCGCCCCCGGCAGCCCACCGGAAGAGGCCCCTTTGATCGCCGGAAATGAAGCACCGGAGGAGACGGTGCTTCCGTTCGGACTGCAGCCGGCTTCCGCCAGCGTTCTCGCTTGTTTTGCCTCTTCGTAGTTTGTTCCGCTAAACGCCGCGTACTCTCCGTAACGGCCGCAACGCTTGCCGCCTCATCCGTGCACACAGCGGGCGATACCGCTGGCCGGCCAGTGTGGTGTTCCCTCACCAGGCCACGCTTTCACTTTCCGCTTATAACTGTTCGGAACAGGCGATGCGGTATTGCGCCGTTGGGTAAAGGTGTTTTGTTTTTCTTTTTTGCTCTTGTTAGTGAAGCGAAGCCACAGTATACAGCCGTCGCTGTAACGTCCCTGGGGCGGCAAGTTGTGTTCGACAGCATCCGTTGCAGCGGCGCCAACCGCCGCAGTGGCGGAGGTAAACGTGGTCGGACCCACCGCCTTTCTGCCTCTCCCCCATTAAACAATACACGCACACATAGAGATAAAAACAAACAAAGGAAAATCATGTAGTTATCCACTGAAAGCATTCTCTCCTTTGGGGCACCTAAATTGGGTTTTAGCCGCAGGAACGTATGCATGGCTGTATGCGAGCTCCTTGGTGACACAAGGAGAATACCCAGTTAATTTACTGATTTATTATTTTACAAAATTCCAATTAGATTCATTAAAATTTATTATACCTTCCTAGCTTGCTCTCCTTTCAAAAAGCACACGTTTCCTATAAGAAAAGAAAGACGTCTCTAGCATTAGTTTGTTTCATTGTATAATTTCAACTGTTCCCTCCCATATACTTTTTTCCCCAAGTTTTCTGCCAGAAGCACGAGATGCTTGCTTTCGGTCCTTGGGTCTGATTTGCCTGTATTTCTCTAAACCGAATTAACGACTGAACTACCTGACCATTTTCCGAACGAGGTGCTAAGAATCGCGAAGTAGGAAGAACAGGAAACGAACATGCTTCATTAAACTACATTACAGAGCTTTTAAAAAAAGAGTTTATGCTGCCTAAAAATAAACTTTCTATAACGTTCTCCTTCTTTATCTGGGCTGCTGCACATGACCTGCGATTCTCGCAGTCCCTCCTCTTCCTTTGAATTCACTCGTAATGTTAGCAATCCCATCTCGATCTGTGCTTTAGATAGAAATTTACAAACTCGAAGTATACACGCATCGCGTGAGAGCTGACGTCATTACCTTCCTTCTGTACCATCGAGGAGCGGTAATAGTTATCATGCCTGCAGCGGTGACGCCAATGGATTAAGCATGATGTGTTTAAATGAATGTAACAAGGCACCAGGACTCATAGATAAAATGCCCGTACAGCGAAGACGCTCGTCTGCTATGAAATTGCTTATAAAAAGGCGTGCACTGCTGTACTTTAAAGCTGCTGACTCATCGGCGACTTGTACCCACACTAAGATCCTTTGTATACTAAATAATTCATAAAGTAGACACTATCTTAGTGCACGGACTCCTACAGGTATGACAATGGCCGCTAGTAATGCCCAGATCGTTGGCGCGCCGTTGCAAATGTTTACTATGACTGCGGATCGTTATAAGTGGGTTTCACTGCACTATGCTAGCTACAGTTCATTGACAGGGCGTTTAGATGTGAGCGAAGCTGCTCACAATCTTCCACCAAGCCATGTTGCTCACGGAGTGGGCTGTAATGCACATATGGCTCCAGCACAGGCACGTAAACCACCCTTGGCCAAACTATAAAAAATTGCGTAACTTGCACTGGAGGCGCAATGCTAAAGAGACAGCGGAGCTGATGGGCACCTAGCTAGTCCTGGCTCTTGGGCTAGGCTAAGCACTACTAAGTCATCCCTAGCATTTCCCGGAATTTATTGATTATTGTCGATTATCGATTAGCTACAGTCATCCCCTGCATTTTCCGGAATTTATTGATTATTGATCGATTATCGATTACCTTTTTATTGGCTATCGATTGACTATCAATGAGTGACTAAGCTTAAGAAGTCTCAACCATGCTTAGCTAGACTTAGCCAGGATCAGCTTCGCTAGTTCACAGAGGTCTGCGCCATTGCGCTTGGACCATTTCTGCACTATACCGCCAGGATCGGCCCACATTTTTTGTGGACGACTAACGGAATAACGGCCGGCTTAAACAGCTCCGCTGTTAAAAAGAAAAGTGAATCACCGTATGAATGGAGCAGAGGTAGAAGACAGGCACTTTATTGCGAGCAGCACTCATGAGATAGGAGACCGCGGTTATCATGCCGGAAAATGGGGTTTCTTCTCGTGATCATGTCAGAGTCTGTAAACGTATCGAGGAGTAGGGTTCACACAACAGCTGTTCGCAGTAATTGAATAAAGCGAATCAAAAAGCCACTGAAGTCTGGAGACGTTTCTTTTTTCGCTGCACAGTGAGCTAAAATCATGTCACTCTGCCTCGTGGAACGAGCACGCCTTATCCTCCTTTTACTTAGCAGCTGGCCGACAGGCGTCAAAACAAGCTGCTCTCTCGCGAAGACGGTAGGTCTGCGGCCAACGGCCACGGCCCATCGGCTGCTCAAAATATAGGGGCGCCTCTCCGCAGCAGACGCCAGTGTCCAGAGACCTATATTACACATAGCAAGGTGTGGGCCCCCGAATGTGGGTCGCCGGCCGTTCCACATTCGGCCGTGCGGCGGCGGCGCCAAACCGGCCAAGGAGGAAGGAGGAAGCAAAACAGTGCAACACCCGAAAGAAGCGGCCGAGAGAATTAGGCGCGGGGTGGTGGGAAGAAACGAGTGAGAGGGAGGCGGCCACGAGGAGCAGTCCGCCGTTTAGCAAGAGAAATAGCCGGCGAGACCAAACTTCTCGCGAGAGAGGACCACCTCGCGAAGAAAAGGGCCGGCGCGTGCAGAGTACTGGGCAAGGGGCGAACGCCGACAACAAAAGGTGGCGGGTGGAGGGGCGGTGTTTCGCGAAGACGGAAGTGGAGCAGGCAGCGCTGCACATCAAGATGACGCGCGCGCGCGCGCTCTGCCAGGGCGCAGGATGCGGCTCGCGCGGCAAAGCACCCCCCTCGTCCGGTGGCGCGCGCGCGTCTCCTGCGACAGCTGTTCTTCGCTGTGGCGGCGGCGGCGGCGGCGGCTGCAACCACGTGACGTGGACAGGTGGCCCGGACGCGGGCTGCCGCCGCTGCCAGGAGCGAAAACGACGTGCCAGCTGCCCCGGGCGGAAACCAACCGCGGGTAGATGGTCGCCGGGGGGAGGGGGGGGGGGGAAGTGGGGGGACGCCGCACACCTTTGCCGGGTGGGGGAGAGGAGCTCCCGGTGCAGAAAAGAAAGGAAACGAGGACGGCAGAGGAAATAGCGCAGACAGAGAGAAAGAAAACGAGGAGGGAGAGAGAGGAGGAAGAACGGGAAAGGGGACTGCGAAGCATGGTTGCGGCCCGAACGAGAGCATCGGAGGCAGCAGTAGTCTCAGACCCGTGGTTGGATGCGGAGCGACTCCTTTCCGAACTGTGTCGCGGTCTTGGTGGCGGTGGTGCAGCTATCGGAGTGGTGCGGTTGTGATACAGGCACATCGGGGCCCACATCAGGGAACCAGAACAGCGCACTCCGGACTCTGTGTAACTGACTTCCTGAAACGACCTGCCGGGACTCGGAAGCACGGGAACTAAACTGACATTTGGTCGCACATCAGCTTCATTCGCCATCTCCAGACCACCCAGAACACCGATACCGGCTGGACTTCAACGAAGCAGCATCAGTCGACTACCTCGGGATGTACGACGTCCAAGTTCACAAGCCGTGCGCGGTGCCGGTAAGTATGCTACCAATGGGTAGTCCCCAACGCTGTCATCAGCCAACGTTGTCAAGATAGAATGTGAGATACCCTCGAAGTGAAGTAATGTACGCTATCCTGTGAACAGCTCCTGCAAGACTGCTACTCCGCAAACGCGCGGGAAAAGCCCCCCGATAATTACGGGTCACTGCTATCTTCTTCCGTATAAACATGCCAATGCCACCGGAAGTCGTTCATCACGCGCCGCGCGATAACCACTGCAGTTGACAAGGCACACAGGCGCTTTCCGCTTTAACGGCATTTAGACCTCGTCAACGATGTTTCTACGACTCCAGCTCAGCTTTTCCTTTTCAATTGCCATTTGCGTGCCTCGTTTGGAGCTTCGACGACAGATGCAGCGTTGACAGAAAAGACAGCGCGTTGCACGGTTCTGTCAGCTCATTACCTCTGAAACAGATTCGTTAAGCAGAATTTTCTCTTTCATCATCCCTAACTACTTGTAAGCGTAGTCTCTTGAAGTCTTGGTAGCATCCGTTGCGCATTGGTGAGCCAGAAACGTAAGTAGCCCGATCAGCGGCAACTATTATGCTATTCGCTCAAGCAATTAAGCTGGCAGCGCTATAGGGCACCATGCAGTGCTTATGGACCAGCGATGTTGCCAAGAAACGAAATATACTCGCTGTCAATGTTTGCTGCCTTCAGTGGAAAATCTCATCACGCTGACCACACTCAGAGTTAACAGTTGCACACTTGAAACCAAGCTCCAAATAATGTATGTAGGGATATCCAGATATCTCGCGACACCCGATGTCTGTGAACTTGTTTCTCCAAAAGAACAGAACATACAATAGACCGTAGAAATCTGTGCGGTGACCCCGCTGCCGTGTGATTCAAGAAGTGGTGATATGATACTGGCCATAGTTCTTCGTTATTGTCCCGTGTGGTATGATAGCCCCATGACGGAAGAAACGATCTTGGGACTGTGTCCACGGAGTACTTGTACGCAGAACGCTTAACAGGCTGATGCTGCGCCTACGATGGGGCTTTGCGACAGCGTACGAGTGACTACGTAGTGAATTCTGGTGTATGCTCTTGTGAAAAAACTATACGGCAGCTGTATAAGACGACTGGGTGGGCAGGATGGATTTCGCAACCACGCGGTATTATAATTAGTAAAAGTTTATTATTAGCATTCATATTCGTAAAACAACCGTACCTGCAACAGGTTGTTGCCAAGATCACATACGGATATTTGAAAGCAAGAACGCAGTGGGAAAATGAACGCGTTAGACTGGTAGGCACATCGACTAAATCTGCATGGGTGGGTGGGGACTAAAAGAAACGAACCACTTTAAGAAACGCCTTTCGCGGCGGGCAATTGCATCTTAGCAGAATGAGTGAGGCTGTCGAAGGCATTACATATGCGACGTGTCAAAATTGAAGCTTTGACCTATATGCCGCCTTATGAATTGTAACGGAAGGTATCTAAACAAATTATCTTCCTTTTGTCGGTGCGCAGGAATCGTACCAGACGATGAGTCCGAGCTCGTGGTTCGGCCGGCGGCGGGCTCCACTGAGCAGCAGCCTTCCCCGGCCTCCACATACCGGGGTCTGTACGCTCTAACAGTCCGCTGGCAACCCCCCGTACCCAGAGGGGAAGCGCCCCGTCATCGAAAAGACAGCGCAGCACTTCCAAAAGGTGAGAAGCGCTGTACATGTTTGCGTCACGACTATTACCGATTGGAATGATATGGTGTCTAGCTGTATACCATGCATGCAAATGAGCGTAAAATGGATGTTGACAAGCTGCGCTGAGAGCACTTAGGAACGAAGAGTTTTGTGAATTCAGCCCCTGATGAATATGTTCAAGAACATAAACTTGGGAACATGTGGACTTCAACCAAACATGTCATGGGTGGGAAAGCCAACCTGTAAACTGGTTACCAATTGAAGGTAAACTTCGGAGCCGGGCACTATAGTCCCGCGGTGGTATAAAGGTAAGAGATCCGCTGGAGTAAAGGAGGCCATTATTGGTTCGAGACAGGATTACTGAGCCATTTTTATCGAAGGTGGCGCACCGCAGTGGTGGCCGATAACAACACCGCCCGGTTTTCCATGTAACGTTGCTGTGGGAAAGCAGATCTTGGTGAACGCCTCCATAGAAACGTTATCGGTTGCGGAAGTGTGCACCAGTAAATGATGTAACATGTTGCTGCGTCGTTCTATCCCCATAGGTTAGTACTTCCCTAACTCGATCGCGTACATCACGTTTTGCAGCATTCGTTGTCCAGCGTGATGTATGTACACCTTGTGCGAAGAAACTAACGAAAATGCGCCTTGTAATCTCGGTAAGCTGCTGGGAGAGGCGCCGGGCTTCGTGGACCGTGAAACCACATATCAGCCTGCTAATTTAAGTGCGCATTAACACGAATTGCTGCCTTTCATGGTCACTGGTGCATTGATTGCGAGTTTCACGTTCCCCATTCTTATAAACGCTACTGGCACTGCAGCTATACGAGCGTGATAGTGAGCTTTTGCATGATGAGGTCCTCCGCGGTGTTTCAAAAGCCGCGTCTGATGCATTGTCCGTCTGTAGAAGGTGAGTCCTTATACACAGTTAGAGGCCTATCTGTCATGCTTATACGTACGAGGAGCTAGTGTTATTCTGCTCCATCTTAGCCTCAAAATTTGCTCTGTTTGGACATTTAAAAATCTTAAAAACGTCGCTGCAAATAACTCGAAATGAATTATAGAGATTCCGATATTCCATGCGAACACCAGCGCATTCCGTCGATCTTTCACACACTACAAATGGTAGCAGTGCAGCGTCTATTTCTCATGAAAGAACGGCAAATGATCGTATGCGCTTTGGAACTAAGGCTAACGTAATGAACGTGATCCTACCGACTACATGTGACAACTCAAGTTTACAATTAACGCGGACGGCTGCTTGTATAATTTGTGCACACCATGTAGGCGAATATTAATAACGGGAAACACAATGAAAAAAACAGCGCGAAATATGAGGCAGGAATGAGCGGACAGAACAAGGCGCTGTCCTGCCCTTGTCCTGTGCGCTGTTGTCCAGTTTCTCGCGCTGTTTTCCCGTCAGGAAACCGTGCCAACGGGCTAAGTTCAGACGCTTTTGCAGAATTTCCACAGTCCGTGGCGGCCTCTGACTTTGTTAGGAAGAAGCTTAACATATTCGCGTTCGCGCCCTTTCGCTTCCGCTATCCTAGCTTTAAAGTAAGGCGGCAGATGGCGATGCATGTATTGAGGGACTATACGACGCACCAGATTGGCGCGAGTTTCAAATCATGCGAATTAAGGAATGTGCTTTAAGCGTTGTTTTCAGACAAGGCCTTTGCGTTATTGACAGGAAGTAGAACGCTCGATAACCCAAGTGCTCCCCGAATATTAAAGTCTTGCGCTTTTGAGGGTAATGTTACATGAGCAACATCGCAGCCCTTGAAACCAAAACAGTAGCATTTGTAGTGAACACAGCAGGCAAATACATTTACAGCTCTTGTCTGCCATCCCATTTTGTGACAGCAGAACTTTAAGAGTAAAATGTACTGTTTAGGAGGTACAGTTAGTCCTTCGTCCCTTACAGGTTGCCAATCAGCCTAATCAGATTAGCGCTGTTTTGGTTGCTATCTCGAATGTTTCTTCACCATTCATTGCCACAAAAAAAAAAAAAAAAAAAAAAAAAAAAACAAGAGCCCTCGAGCAGATTCTTTTCGTTTTTAAAATTAAAGTGTAGCAGTTAGTAACGTACTCTTTAGTCGCATTTTAGGCCACACTCCTGATGCCGGGACAGAAGTTTGTTGTGCGACCAGAACTTTTCTCACAATAACCTAAATTTTGTCGTAGCGACAACTCTTCCTGTTGCAAGCATGAAGTTTTGTTTTACGACAACGTCAGTTCTAACGTGGCGACAGGAAAAAATGCCGCGACAAGATGACAAGCGCACAAGACGAGTACTATTTGCCGTATACTGTAGGACTTTCTCCTTTTTTTTTAAAATAGAACAATAAGAAACAATTTTTCTAATGGCGCACCTAATCATTATTAACGTTTCCTTAACTCCTTCTCTGCGCAGATCCGCGCCAGTGGAGCAGGGAGGACGTGGCCGTCTGGCTCGTGCACGTCATGGACCAGCACCGCCTGCCCGCCGTCTCCACCGACCGATTCCTGATGAACGGCAAAGCGCTCTGTCTCATGACCATGGAGATGTTCGTGCAGCGCGTACCCCTCGGTGGGAAACTGCTCTACAAGGACTTCCAGCTCAGGCTCAGCAACGTGCTCTACAACTGACGCAGTGGCACTTGACACTCCAAAATCTGACCGCGCGCAACTTCTGCAGTCACGGACCACGGGCCACTCGTACATATGCACCATACAATGCCATCTGCTCGCAGCGCTAATGATGACTCCAGTTTAACTCAGCTGAAGCAAGTGTCCAGGAGAGACGAAGGCAAGAAACAGCTATCCATGATGTCACCTATACCCGAATATAAGGGTGCAAATGGCGATGCCGGCAGAGGGCTCCCCATGACGCCATGGAGAAGTGTCACCTATCCAAGACTCATCATCAAACGCACTCGACCTGTGACCTGCGTTTAAACTTCAATTTTGAAGTGGCCCAAATCCTGAAGTCATAGCCTACCAATTTCCAGAGTTGCGTGTGTTCACATCAAGGTCCTTCCCGGTCCTCCTCCTAGTCAAGTTATTGTGGACAATCTAGTGGACCTCATCCGACCATGAGTTGTTATAGTGACACGACAACAGCGACAGTGGCCGGTCTTTGAGACACGTGTAAATAGAAGACTTTCATATGTATACAAATAGTTATCCGGCTATCATTGTGACATTGTTGCTCGTAGTTATATATCACCTTAGGCGTACTCAACGTCGTCTTGAATGTTTTTATATGCCGTCCTGGTGAAGACGTCCCAAAAAAGGTCTGCTCAACAGAGAAACCACGACATGTGTGATACTGGGCGATCAGCGCATGTTGATATATAGTACTGCTGAGACCCCTGTACTTTCTGTGTAAATACAGATGACGTGGTTGTCGCGAAAGCCGTGACAAAGAAGAGTTCCTTTACCCATCGCAGATGTATGCTTTAGTACTTTTGTAAAAGTGACAACTCGCAGTACACAGATATGTGTATAAAGAAGCACCTGCGGCGGCCCATCTTCTCACCTTCTTCACAATACCTCATAACCGCATTAAAACGTCTTCGACAGTTCAAATGCATCTTGTGTCCTTAATTCAAAACTAAACATCGCCTGGTAGCCGAAGAAGATAATGATTTGTCGGATTACTCCGATAATAGGGCGATCCTTCCAGAAGTTATGCTATTCTGCCTAACAGCTGATATTGTCGAAAGTAACGACATGCCATGGCTGAATTGGCTTATATTAAAGAAAAGTGTTGGCGATGCACACAGCATGCAGGTCTACAAAAGAACGATAGTAGCACCAGCATGCATTACTGAACCGGTTGGTTCAACCACCGTGTGACAACCGCGTGGCGTTGCATGCATGCAGAACTTAAGGCTTATTCCAAATTGCCCTTTCGACATTCTTCTATTACGCTAAATTATTTTTTCGGCGCTCTTCTTTTTGGATAGATCTCATTTCAAGCAAATAATCGAGTGTAACTGCACGTCACATAAACCAAACAACGTATTATATTAAGTAAGTTGAAGACCTAGTGATCAGTTTCAATACCTTTTAACAATGTGCACACTTTAGCAGTGTGTTTAGGTTAGAAGGCGCAGAAAGACAAGCAAGAGAGGATACGGAAAAAAAAAGTACACCGACTAAGCTACTAAGCAAATCAGCTTTAATGACTGTGCTAAGCAGTTAAACTGCAATGTACACTTTCACATGACCCACCAATCGCCGTTATACGACCGAACTATAATGTTTGTACAAGAAATGCTTTTAAGATTGGTCTTCGCTTGAATGCTACTGTGCACTGCACAGTAACTGTTCTCACTTTGTGCCCCCGCAAGCAGGTAAGAACATCCATCAAGTGGCGGCTCGGGTCGCTGCTTTTACACTCGGTCGCCGAGCTACTCTTGGATCCCGCTTTAAATTCAATCAAAGGTATAAACAGACAACTTATCGTTAATGCAAAATACGCACTCTAAAGATAGGCACTGTGTACTCACACATTACAGCAAAAGTGCCAATTAGGCGGTTAGTTACAGCGCATGTCCCAGTGAGATATACGTTTGTGCGCTCCACTGCGGTGCCGAATGCGGGGACAGGTGCGTCGAGCGCTGAGAGAATATTAGCCGACAAGGAGCTCCGGATAATGTATGCAGTGATATCCCGCTTTCTTGCGGCACCCGTGGTCTGTAAACTACTGTATCCCGAGATAAAAAAAAAAAAAGCAGATGCAAGGGGCCGTAGAAATGGCTGTCCGTTGGCGCCTCCATCATGGTTCGAGCAGCGGCCACGTGGTGCCCATTGTCGTTTTCCATTATTGTCCCCGCGTTCGTGTAATAGCCACATGGCGAAACAAAAGATCTTGGGACTCTACACACGGAATATTTGTACGCATAAAGGCTAACAGGGATCCCATCAGGATGCTGCGCTTCCTGATGGGACTCTATGACAGCGTATATATGATCGACTACGCGTAGTGAACTCTGATGGACACTCTTGAGCAAGACCGCGGCGGCTGTATAAGAGGACTGCAGGCATCGGGCGGGTTGTATTTCACAATGGCGCTATCAGTAAGCAACATCACCAGCATGATTCACGTTTTACTTGGCGAAAACGGCAAGCGCGTCAAAGCATGATGCGAGCCTCGTGCGTAGGCCCAGAGACACGTAAACGGCGCGCCCAACCGAAGTGGACACGCGCCGCTACCAGTTGAAGTACATCTTGGGCGGCCGCCTGACTCCTCGGTGTGCCACCGAGAAGTACGGCTGCTCGGAGACCCAGAAGCGCGTGGACATGTAATAGCTGTTCGCCTCGGCCCACTCCGGCACCTTGTACGAGGCAGCGTCGTCGGCGCTGGTTCCCTCGGCAGTGCACCGCTGGCACAGGTTGCCGCACAGGCTGACCAGCGCCAGCAGCACTCCCGTGAGCGTGATCAGCACCGACGAAATCAGGGCCACCCTCTGCACCGATGGAAACGACGCAAGAAGAGAGAATAATGTAACGAAGAAGAACGCCTCCACATAGACCGCAGGATTGCCAACAGCATAGCGTGCCGCAGAGGTTCGAGGTTTGAGACTGTGTTCGGTAAAGCGCTCTCTACCCGCCATCGGCCCTTCGTCGAATAAACCTTCTTTATAATTGGTGGAGGTGCTGGGTACCGATCCCCGTACCGCCACCGGAGGTACGAGTAACGAGTACGAGTATATACGGAGTGATCACTTTTAAGTCCTAGGGAATTTTTAAAAATTGCCTGTGACAGATAGCATAATTATTGTCCTTGAGCTGGACTATTCGAAGAGGCGCTCTAGATTATTATTAGCACGAGATATCGAAACACATATTAAACGAATGAAAATTCACGAATTAGCTTTTTAATTACTTTATGGCACATATTGCAATTTACGAATTGTAGCCGGTGAGTGTGCAAGACGCATCCATTTGAAAAGAATTTCCTGGATGACGTTCCGAGGTCTACAAATGACATAATGCTTTCGCATTCCCAAACGTAAGCGGTCCTAAGTGTCTCTGCCAAACTTTTTTTTTAAGCCAGCGGGTACACGCTAATTAATTGTAGTCGATCGCTGCCACATTTGCTTTTTATAATGCCTTACAGCTCGGTTGCACATTCGTATCTTTTGTCTTCTGTTGCATTGTAATGAAGAGGTTTTTGTCTTTGTCGTGGTTCTAGTTCGGTGGTAGGCGCTAATCGTTGACTGTACGTCTATCTGTATTGGTAGCCGTGTTAGTCAGGCAACTATTGCACCTTAAATTTCTTATCGTAATTAAGTCACGACATGGTAAGACTAAACAAATGGAATTGTTGCACTTACAGACTGGCGGGTCGTGGTACTGACAGCGTAGGTCGACGCCAGCATCAGGCCCCTCCCCCCGCCTCAATCCCGCGCCTCGTACAGCGCTAACACGAGCTCACCTGGCGCGTAGTGAGCCGGGTGATGCTGTCGCTCTCCTGCTCAAGCTGGATGACGCACGAGTCGTTGAGGCGCACGCGGCCCCGTTCGCAGGCGCACACCTTGTCGGGGCCACACACAACGCCCAGACCCGTGCAGCCGGCCACGGCACGACCACAACGCTCGCCGTACGAGGCCCACCGACGACAGGAGCCCCGGCCCAGCGACTGAAGGCCCTCGGAGCACTCGCACGTGCCCGTTCACGCACAGAGAGTTGGGGTCTGCTGACGAGCATGCCTCAGAGAAGAGGCAATTCTCCTGCGCGAGATAAGTGTGCACTCTGGTTAACTCTGCATTTTCTTTGTTACACGTATCTATCTATCTATCTATCTATCTATCTATCTATCTATCTATCTATCTATCTATCTATCTATCTATCTATCTATCTATCTATCTATCTATCTATCTATCTATCTATCTATCTATCTATCTATCTATCTATCTATCTATCTATCTATCTATCTATCTATCTATCTATCTATCTATCTATCTATCTATCTATCTATCTATCTATCTATCTATCTATCTATCTATCTATCTATCTATGACTGAAGGAATCCTCGAGCCTGTAACCCGCTAGGTCAACTTCATTTAAAATTGACATTAATACACGCAAAGGGGATGGTGGTGTCTGTATTTATAGGGAACGATTCTTGTCACATAAAAGAAATTCATGAAAGTAACCTAAATAATCGGGCAGAATTCCCATTTAGGGGAAAAAGAATTCACGTGACGACCACATAGGAGTTATAAAGGGAAGGAGCGGTTCGAAGAAAAGGTTTACTCAGCTGACTTCCGACAGATTTGACATATCTGGGACTTGGTTATCGATCGTAACCACTTCTAAAGAATACGGTGGGTTAGGTCACTTGTAGACGTCGCATGAACATGAAAATTGTATTAAATGATTCGTCTTCGAGAAAGAGTATCAAACAGGTACTTGGACTCCCAATTCAAACCAACACAAAGAAACTTATGGCACTAGGCCTTCATAACACTTTCAGTGAGATTGTCGAGGCCCAGAAGCTAGCCCAGATTGCTCGACTCTCCTCGACTGAGGCGGGAAGGCAACTCCTGGCCTACCTCAATATAAGCTCTCCAATAATCAACCAAAGAGAGTGCACGCTGCCGTCAGAGCTTCGAGAACGCCTCATCGTTCCCCCGCTCCCACGTAACATGCACCCCCAATACAACCCCGGCCGACGTAAGGCTAGAGCAGCCGCCCTCCTCAAAACGGCTGCTGCAATGCCAGATTCGGTAGCATTCGTAGACGCCGCTCAGTACGTCAAATTTAAGCACTTCGTCGCAGCCGTTACGTCGCTGCAAGGCGAACACCTCACTTCTCTAACAATCCCCAACACGGATGCAGACCGAGCAGAACAGGTAGCTATAGCATTAGCTCTGGCGACCACGGATCGCACAACAGTCTACACAGACTCCAAAGCCGCAGCATAGGCCTTTCGCGCCGGCTCGGTTTGTAAAGAGGCAGCCCGCGTGCTTTCGCGTGCAACGTGGGCCGATACTAAACACTTTATCTGGTTCCCCAGCCACGTGGGCCAACATGCTCACCCCCTTGTCCCTAACGCCAACGAGCTAGCTCACTCCAAGGCGCGAGACCTTACTCGCCGCGTGAGGGAAGAGGGCGGCCCGAGGCCCAAGGGCGAGCCATAGCGGCGGGACCCGCTCCTAACGTACAACGAAGTTTGTGATCACTACCGCCTTGAGCGCAGAAAGTTTCCTCTACCTCACCCTCATCTCACGAGACCGCAAACTTTGACTTTGCGACTGTTACCAACAGGCGCTTACCCTTCACCTAACTTTTATTCACGATTCATAAGTGAAATAAAGCCGGGTTGCCCTCGATGTGGGCTCCCGAGATGTAATTTACCACACATGCTGTGGCAATGCCCCATGCTGCGCGCGGCTGCAAGGTCTCCAGCCACGGAAGAAGAATGGACTGCTCTCCTCACCAGTCCCCACGAGGACGACCAACTTCGGGCTGTCCAGAGAGCCCACGACCTGGCCACCGAGTTCCCCCTCCCGGTCCCGTCGTGGACGCGGCCCGCAGACGAGCCCCCTTAGGGGGACTTGCTCTTCTCAGGACCAAATAAAGTTCAGTTCAGTTCAGTTCAGTCTTCGTGCCGAGGACACGCACCAATAGTCAGTAACTAAGGGCATAATAAATTAATGTAATCAGCCTATAACGGAGTGGGATGCGAATGTTGTCGTTGTCGCCTTCAGCCCTGCTGCCGCCAAGGGACATCTAACTTAACTGCCGTGCTCTCCACAAGATGGCGCGGACTAACCGAGTTCTTGCTAGATACTTGCTAACAGGCAAAGTGATATGCAACGTCTGGCTAACACCTGTGGACAGGGAAATGAGAATTTAGGATTCAAATTTAGCGTTACAAAATCAGGTGTTGTGGTATTCAATGAAAAGAGTGAACAGACAGTGTCAATAGAGGCCCAAGAAATACCTCGGGTAAAACAATACAAATACCTTGGTGTATGGATAAACGAAGAAAATAAATATATGGAAACACAGGAAAAACCAATAGTAGTTTTCACTATATTATTGTTTTTTATGTGTTGTTTTCTTGTATTGTTTTTGCCTGCGTAGAGAAATGCGGCCACAATGAAGCACAGGGCGCTATGAGGATATAATAGGTACGAGGTGCTCCGGTGTATGTTTAATGGTGTAATGGTTCCAAGACTTACATTTGGAAATGCCGTTGATTGCTTGAAGTCAGAAGTACAATCAGGCCTCGACGGCAACCAAACGTCAGTGGCACATCTGGCATTGGGCGCTCACGGGAAGACTACAAATGAAGCTGTACAGGGTGATATGGGCTGGGCAAGTTTTGAAGTGAGTGAAATTGATTTAGAAGAAGGACTGATGAACTTGAAAGAAAGTAAATGGATTGCAAGAGGGTTCAAGTATTTGTACAGGAAAAATAGTGACTCACATTGGAGGAAAAGAACTAGAAGCTTACCAGCAAGTATGCGACTGGTATAGGAAGCAACATGGCAACAAAGAACGTCAAACACAAGGTAAGAGAGGCTGAGAATCTCCTGGGGGGCGGCAATGGAAAATAAACCTGTTTTGAGTAACTGCCTAAGAGGCAAAAACAAAATAAGGAAAGAAACAATTTATGATAACTCAAAGGGAAGCTCTTTAATTGTCGAAGCAAGATCAGGATGCCTTAGAAGCGAGCTACACCAAGGAACAAGTGCCACATACCCTGCGAAGGAGGCGCCAACGCCGGGCCAAATTCCAAAGCCGACTTATCACCTTCCGAAAATAACCCCACGAAAGCAAGGGGAGTTAATAAGGGGTCTTCTGGTGCGCCAGCGAACGCCGGTTGTGGTCCAAAGACCGAGTCGGAGCCAAGAGTTGTCAAAACACAATATATTGTTACGGAGCGATCCATACATGGATCAACGCGAAGCTTGGCAGCGCGACAAAGACGACGATAAAGGCGCTAGCTCTTGGGCCGGATCGGACGTCCCTTGCCCTAGCCTCCTCTGTATATATTTTGTAAATACATCCTTCGCCTCCATCTCGCTTCCGTCACAATATTCTTCGAATAAGGCAGTTACATACACATATACACACTTCGGTTAGGCACAACATAATGAAATTCAGATGAGTATTAACAAAACACTGGAAAATAATTACCGACAGGCACTAAGAGTCCAACACATAAAGTACAGAATGAATAGGAACACAAAGTGTCCATTCGTATTCACCCGTGCTGGTCTTGAGCCGGACGATCTCGGCGTAGCTCGAAGCAAATCTCGAAGAAAGAACTTCTTCCGGAAATGCAGACGATCGAGGAACTCGTCGACTAGCTTGCCGGCGAATCCCCTTCTTCCGCAGACGGTCAGTCTTCGAGTCATATCTCGTCACCGGCGCGGTCTGATCCCCCTTATGATTCCCGCAAGACGCTTTTATTGCCTTCGCTATAGCGCTTCTCGAACTTTCCGACGGAGTCGTGATCCCGTAGCATGAAGAAAGCTTGGGAATCTTCTAGACCTTTCTCGCGTTTTCGACAGCGGCCGTCGGAGCATCGTCGAGGAGGGTGGTGGCTCATCCGTAGGCGCAGGCCGGGTTGTCATAGTCCCTCTCTCTCTCTCTCTGCTCACCGGGTGAGAGGGTTTTCCGGCGCGCGCTCTCGCTCTCTCTCTCGTTACCGTGACCTTCGCGTACCTTGTCGAAGCTTCTATAGTCTCCGTTGAATTGATTGCGTCGGCTGTCTGCGACGTATGCGCTCTCTCGCTCTGTCGAAGCTGCCGGGGTGCCGTCTTGTTTCCTTGCTGGCTTGAGTGACGCGCGGCGCGCGCTTAGATTATGCGCTCTTTTGTGACAAGAATAAGCATGTGCTTCCTGCGGTAAAGCTAGGGAAACGATGGAGCATGTTTTATTATAATGTGAAGATATCTACCCAGTTGTCGGTTTAGGCTCCGCTGGCCTCCTCGAAGCCCTAGGGCTCAGGGATAGCAGGGGAAGAGTAAACGTGTCCGCAATAGAGATTAGTAAAAGGTGATTGGAGGTTTGGTGGATGGATGGATGGATGGATGGATGGATGGATGGATGGATGGATGGATGGATGGATGGATGGGTCCGTCCGTCCGTCCGTCCGTCCGTCCGTCCGTCCGTCCGTCCGTCCGTCCGTCCGTCCGTCCGTCCGTCCGTCCGTCCGTCCGTCCGTCCGTCCGTCCGTCCGTCCGTCGTCCGTCCGTCCGTCCGTCCGTCCGTCCGTCCGTCCGTCCGTCCGTCCGTCCGTCCGTCCGTCCGTCCGTCCGTCCGTCCGTCCGTCCGTCCGTCCGTCCGTCCGTCCGTCCGTCCGTCCGTCCTCCGTCCGTCCGTCCGTCCGTCCGTCCGTCCGTCCGTCCGTCCGTCCGTCCGTCCGTCCGTCCGTCCGTCCGTCCGTCCGTCCGTCCGTCCGTCCGTCCGTCCGTCCGTCCGTCCGTCCGTCCGTCCGTCCGTCCGTCCGTCCGTTCCATCCATCCATCCATCCATCCATCCATCCATCCATCCATCCATCCATCCAACCTATCCAACCCATCCAATCCGTCCGTCCGTCCGTCCGCACCCAGTCAGGATTTGGCAATGCCTGCCGTATGCACTCCAACCCAATTTCATTCTGTAAATTTCATTCTCATGATCAGGGTCCCTTGCGAGTAATTGACCTAGATAGACGTACTCCTTTACAGACTCTAGAGGCTGACTGGTGATCCTGAATTGTTGTTCCCTTGCCAGGTTATTGAACATTATATTTGTCTTCTGCATATTAATCTTCATCCTCTCTTCTCTCTTCAACCTTCAATCTAAGCACATAGTCACGTGTAAAAAACGCACATTGCTATCACAATCTGTTCAGATTGATATACATGACTTCACTAGGTGTCAGCGCGATAGAAGGGGAACTAACGCACAAACTAACGCACAAATGTGCTTAGCACAAATGACTTGCTGTTAGGGCGCGTCTTCGGTCCGTTTCCCTTTTCATTTTCTGCGCATGCCCCCTGATGTATACATACACATGATTTGGCTACGGCATTAAAATAGTGTTGAAAGTCAGGCGCAGTGTTTGTCGTCTCTCTCAGTCCTCGTCCTTCGAGCTGTACGTGGTTTTAATTAAGAAAAATCTGCGCGATAACACAAAGGGCAGTGCCTTGCTATTTGAAGCTCGATCTGGTTGCCTAAGGACAAAAACACGCCGAAACAAATATTCACAACAAGGTGAGGCATGTGTCTCCTGCAGCAAAAATCTGGAGACCACTCAGCACATCCTAATGGAATGCGAAGGTATACACAAAGTGAGACCCGTATGCAACGTACACCTTCCAGAAGCGCTTGGATTTAAAGTGGATGGAAGCATCAACCGGTGAGCTGAGATAAGGAAGATACATTTAGAATATTGATGGAAGGGAAGCAAGGAAGACAATGATGGGAGCGGAGCCATTACAGATGCCTGTAACGGATGCCTGTAACGGATGCCTGTAACGGATGCCTGTAACGGATGCCTGTAACGGATCCGTTACGGATGCCTGTAACGGATCCGCTCGAATCAATATTTCCCTTCTTTCTTATTACATCCTAATGATTTTTCTCTTTTAAACAGTATGTATCTACCTTGTACCACTATCCATAGATAGCGGTGCAAGGTAGATATTTAAGTTTAAAAGATAAAAATTGTTAAGATGTATACAAAAATGCTAGAATGAAAAGCATGTATAACATAGCCGATTAACTCAAGCAGGCTAGATGACTATTTGTCATCGCCACGTTTAAAAGGGGATGCCAATAAATCATTATCATCATCATATTAAAGTTCGGTAGGGTGCCTCGCACGACGGGACGGAGGGCGCGCGCATCGAGGCAGCCTAGAGGAGAATCACGAGTAGAGTGTACTAGTCTACCTAGAGGCTAATGAGAATGCCGACGCGTGTGAAGCTCGTCTCGCCAAAGCAAGCGCCAACCAGGCCAAGACGACGGCCAAAGATCGAGAAGTCCGTCTCGCGCCCAAATGCGTGATTCGTATCGTGCATGCCTCCAGGAGCGGCGGGATGTCGAACAGCGTTTGGAGGCCCTGGAGTCGCCTAGCACAGACGCGTGGTTGTCGACACTTCTGAAGAACACAATGAGCGTCTCCTAAGTTGCAGGGCGACCAAGGAGACCCGATGGGGGTCGACGTCATTGCGGGTGAAATACGATACAATGAATATACGAAATAAGTGAATAATAAACATGAAACAGAGACAGAATACAGACATACATATATACGTTGTGTATATGGCCAACATTTATTCATCGAATCATATGAATAACCGTACACGTCTACCTTATCTCCGTTAGCGTCGCCACTTTCTCTTTCGTTATGTTTCCCTTCTTCGCGTCCAACAAAATAAATAAATAATAATGCGATATATACGGAACGTGCAGTGACTGGCCTCATTAAGCAAACAGAAAGCACACTGACACACTGTTTTCCGGGCTCGCCCGGAGTCAACATAAAGCGTTAGTATTTTTCACTGCAAATTCAACCTTCGAATATAAGTAGCGCTGAGTATATGTCGTCGTGTGCAAAATTTCGTAGGGCTATATATGACAATCCAGCGTTAGACCTCTGAAAGACTCATGGTGTTTGACTTTACGATAGTATAAGAAAATATATGAATATAGCGATATGGCATATACGGCTGACCAACTATATATGATATCGAACTGTGGAGCAAGTCTTTGAGATTGGCGGTCGCACCTTCAGAGTTATGCAGCCCCTATAGCACCACTCGTGCAAAGGACCTTCCAGCTGAACTCCGGCACTCCACGAAGCTTTTAATTGCAATTTATGTTAAAAGAAAACAGGTACTGCTTTCAATTGACACTGCCCACTAGCGCCACATGCGCATGCAACTACGTAACATTGTAAGACGATGTTTTCGTGGCCTGCCAACCTAGAGTCCTAGATATAGTCATGAACCCGATGTACGGACGCCGTATTCCACTGGCTGGCTTAGTTTGCCTACAAATATTCTATGCTTTGGTTAATTCTATGCATTGCCTTTTGGCAGCAGTACTCATATATAGCGATGGTTTATAGGCTTAACTCCGTGTCCCGATCGTTAGTAATTTTTTATTCGTGGAACTTGACACCTCGAACCAGCCACGGTCGGCGCTACTGCCGATCTGCGAAATTACTTTAGTAGGGCACACGCTGCGACGCGGCATCCGAGACGACGTGCGGCATATCTGAAATATGGCTGCTTCGACTTGAATGAAACCTGCAGGAATGTCGAGGAACTTGTTGGAAACTTGTTGGTTGCGGTTGTTGGTACAAGTCGCACGTCGGTTCGCACGCGGAATCGTATGCCATGCGGCATATGCTTGAATTTCGTTGGTCAGGCCCAATGCAAAGAGAGCTAGTTCTATATGTGCACGCGATGACGGCGATGTGCACAATAGCCAGGATGGCAAGAACTTTACCTGAGACGTTTCTGTGGGAACGATTAGCCGCGCCGTCTGTAGCAAGCGCGATTTCATGTTACAAACCTATGGAGATCAACGGCCGGACTCCCGTGGTGCCATCTGTGTCTGCAGCACTAACTTCAGGTGCTCGTAACTGCTACGCAAGCGTCTTCCTGCGTTCCGCAAGTGATTCGATTCACAGTGCCTTTTCTTTTAATTTGGGATGGGTGATCGAGGGAGACTATTCGTGTTACACCGTCGCTACGGGCTAAGGTTGAAGAACTAGCTTCAGCAAATCTTTGGCTCCAAAGAGAAGAACAAAGCTGCAAACGCACGTGCAGGGCCCGCCCCTTGTGACAGACGTCGTAGAAGCGGTCGTAGGCGGACTTGTTGGTCGGGCAGGCGCACAGCAGCGAGTGTCCCAGAGAGGAAGAATTGCAGGTTGCCCCGTGACTCTTGCAGCGTTCGCGGCCGCACTCGCGCCCCATCTCGCCGTACGACGCCAGCCGCAAATGGTCCGCGGTGCCCACCAGGGACGTCTGCGCCGTCGGCACCCGCTCCTTAATTAGACGCGCACGTGCCTTTTATTAAACAGTCACTAAAGAGACGAACAAGATATCTGGCTATACGCTGATACAACACTCCTTTAAAACCCCAGCGTGTCCATTCTAAAGAAAAAGAGCAACTTATAACCGCGGAAATCCACAAATTATAGCCCGAACGCTCTTTGGTGACGTCACTGCCGCGATGTACCAGATTCTGCAATCCTGTCTCGCAATAGGCTTTTTTTTTCTCTCTCTCTCTTTTTTAAAGAATCAGCACTTAAATTTAAAGCCATTACTCGTATAGTATTTGATTTCCAAGTTCAGCACACCTGGGCAGTTCGGTATATACTCGGCTTATCTTTCCAATCGACCATAGTTTCCGTGCAAGAAAGCGCTCTGGCAAAATAAAACTTGGTCACCATGAGTTATCATGTGTCCTCACTATTAGATCGTTTCATTGCTTACAATAGCAAAATCTGCTACTTAGCTATAATGAATAGCATGCTATAATAATTTAGCCACAATGAATACATTTTCTCTGTATTGTCGCATTAGCTCATGGACATGATTATTACAACCACTGATTGTTCAAATATAACACAGAAGGTTTTCAGCAACACAAAGTTTATAAGTGAACAACAATTCAACGACGATGTATGGATTACAGAATTACGTTGCCAACTTCCATCGCGCATCGCTAAAATAAGGGTGATCGTCTATCAAACAAGCCATTATCCGAGCGGTTTCGTTATAACGATCCAGTGCTCGTCTACATTTGCTCTGTCAGTGCTCTTCGCCGCATGCAACATGTGCACTGCAGCGGAAGAAGAACTGACAACGCATTGAAATATTTCTAGCGGGAATGTGGCGCCATCAGACGAGCTCTATCTGTACGCTTATGTTTCAGATATATGGCCTCCGAAATGGACGAACAGCTCACTCCCGCTGACCACACCATGCTAGGCTGTGTACTTAGCTTCACCGCAATACAGATCTGTACTGCAATAAAACATTCTGCATTAGTTGTGTAATGCGGTGAAGTATGTTAACACTTCCTAAAGTGCGATCAATTACAAAATTAAAGAAAAATGCGCCGCACCCAAGAGACAATGTATTCTGCTGAAGAATACTAAAAGTGGAAAGAACTAACCGCCATGCAGTGAAGTATACTAAGATTGGAATGGCGAACCTGGCCTGTAGGGTTGGTTAATTATTACTTTCAATTGTTTGCAGGTGTTATTGGATTAGAACGGCTCGCCGTGGCTAGATTAACTGGCTAGTGAAATATATGCAAGCGTTGACTGCTTCAAATGATTCGGCTTCAGCGGTGCCGCTGTTGCTGCGTGTAGGCACCAGTTACCGAGCAAACGGATTGAGTATACAGGGTGTCCACGTAACCTTAGGCAAACTTTAAAAATCTGCAAATGCCACGTAGCTGGACAGAACCAAGGTAATGTTGTTTGCCGTCGCTTGGAGATATTCAGATTATTTTTTGCATTTCGCCTATTTACATTAGTTTTAATTATTTATCAACTTCCCAAATATTATAATAAGATGAAAAGTGTCAATGAGAAATTTGTAGAGCAACATGAAAAACTCCCGATACAGCTTTCTGTTGCTCAATACGTGCTACATAAAAGTGTTTTTTTCCGAGCGTGAAAGAAGCCCGCGAATACACGCAAGATTGCCGAGCGACTTGATGCTCGAGGCACTTTGCGTGTATTCGCGGGTTTCTTTCACGTTCGGAAAAACACGTTTAGGTGCGAAGCACCTTGTGCGCTCGGGCTGTCGGCGTCTCCTGTCGTAATCGTAATCATCGTTGTCGTAGTCGTAGTCACGGTAGCAAGCTGCACGCGCTCGGCACGCGCTGCGTTCGTCGTCGTCGTCGTCTTGCACAGCTGTCTGCGTTGCCGCTCATCATTCCAGAGTAGAATTTCACTTCTCTTCTGTCGTCGTAATGGGGAGACTGCGTTTACGGGGTTATGAGCCATTGCTTAAGGCAGTATGAGCCCATTAACGGTGCATCACTGCATGCTTCGCACCTCCCCCAGGTTTCACGTTAGCGGAGCTGCATTTCGCTCAATGGGTCATTTGACACATACGCGTACGTATAAAACTTAATGCACCGTTCAAATCGAGCCTACGACTTAACTCGTGCTAACTGTAATAACTAATAAAAACTAAAACAGTAAGAAAGGCGTCCATAATGGCAAATTTTTTTCATTAATCCTTTTCCATTATTTAAGAAGGAAACGGCATGCATGTCTGGTTCCTTTGACCTACGTTTTTATGCAGCGCGTACTGAGCAATAGAAAGCTGCATCGGGAATTTTTCATGTTGCACTACAGTTTTCTCATTGACACTTTCCATGTAATTATAGTACCTGAGAAGTTGATTAATTATTTGAGACTATGTAATTAGGCGAAATGCAAAAAAAAATATCGGAGTAGCTCCAAGCGACGGCAAACAACATTACCTTGGTTCTGTCCATCTACGTGGTACATGCATAATTTGAAAGCTTGGCTAAAGTCACGTGGCACCCATGGCCCCCTGTATACCTTACTTCTGCTCAATAATTTCCAGTCATTCAATAAGAATGCCTCGCCTTCAAGCAGCTTACGAATTTGGTTTCTCGATTTAGGCAACGTAATGTATTATTTGGTCAATTTTCCCATGTTTTAACTTTTTAAAATGATGTGTGGTGTTGCAGCATTACATTTGTCACGTACACTAACACAGCCTTCTGCGGGCATCTGGTGATGGGCGCTTTGTGCGTTCCATTACTGACATCGCGATGGTGCGCCAGGTACGATAAACTTTCAGGTGCCTTCCTTTCCTCCTCTATATTCTTTTATCTATTTGCAAGACAAACTCCACCACACGACGCAGACGCTATTCAAACCTGCGTATGTCACTTTATATATATATATATATATATATATATATATATATATATATATATATATATATATATATTCCGTATTCGTTTCGATATGCGAATGTCATTTTCGTCCAAATTTCGCATTCTATTCGAAAGTATCGGTATTCGAGTACCTCTAATGAATCCAGTAGGGCATCCAGCAGCATCCGAGCGATAAGGACGGCAATGCAGTGTGGATAAGAGGCAAAAGCAGGTAGGTGATAATCTAGAGGAAATTAAAATAAGCGGAGTTGGACAGGTCGCGCGATGGGGGGTGACGTATTTGAGTAACAGAATAGGTACGAAGGGAAGGGGAGCGCATTCGAGGGTAGGAGAGGATAAGAGGGAGTGGAGAGATAAGAAAACATCTGGGCATTGGATGCAGTCAGGCTGTCGCATGACAGTGATAACTGAAAATCGCTGGGAGAAGCATACGTCGAGTAGAGTATTAAATAGGCACATGACGATTATCGACGGCACTTTGATTCCTAGATTCCGTAATGGTTCCAGTGTTGGCTCGATGGCACCAGAGATGCAGCTTTCCTACAAAAATAACTAGAGGGAACTATGGCGCAAGTGTCTGCGGGAGCTGCAAATATGTGCTGGTTAAGTCAGCCTAGGAATGATGGTTGGTACATACATTTGCCCTAAAGATCGTCATTCGGGCTTCATACGGCCTTGCGACTTCACAAACTGATCATACTCCACACAATAATGAGTTATAAATGCAGCAATTCGCAATGGTTGAGCACGTGCTCAAATACTTATTGTATTGGTGTGCTAGGAGGACTATGACTGCTTAGAAATTTAGAAAGAGAAAGCGTAATAAATAACGCCGTAGAAACACCTGAAGCGACAAGCTGAAGATTAAAAAAAAATATGTGTACTACGAATCATTTACACGGTAACATCGCACCTCCTAAGTTACCTCTGGTAACTTTTCATGCGATTAGAATTCTTAAGATACTCAAGCACTTTCCGGTATCTGTGGATCTAACCTCCCTCGCGCCAGCCTGGCTCAGTGGGTCTAATGGGTAGAACATCGGGCTTTTGTGCTGAGGGATCCGGGTTCGAAACCAACCGTGGGATCACGTTTCAGTGAGTGATTAGCATACTCTGAGAGCTTCACCCAGTTAGAGGTATGTATGTCTGTCCGTATCTAACCACTTTCACGCCTACTTTGGTCGCTGGGTATGTGCCACTGCGTATGTGCCGCTCTGCAATGACAAAAAAAAAGTCCTTTAAAAATTTTCCGGTGCTGGCCGGAATCGAATCCGCATCATATACTGGCAATCTTGACTGCATATATATTAAGACACGCGCCAAGCGCGGACTTCGTGGGGGCACCACCAGATGGCGCCGCGTGTCCAGAGGGAAGTGCGAGAGAGGAGCCCGGCTGTACACGCCTCATTCATGACGCATTTCCGCGGTGGCAATAGGGTGTGTCGCTACATTACAGTCATCCTGAAATGGTTTCTGCCAGAATCTTTATAGCAAGCTCTACGATTCCGGAGATTTGCACTGTGCATACCTTGAGCGCTACCTGCCGTCCATCGGGCAGAGTGATCCTACAGGCGACGTCTGCGGGGCGAAGCCTCAGTGGTGCCTCGATGGTGAGCAGCGAGTCCACGACCGCCACCGCGCCGAAGAGACCCGTCCGCGAGTCCACAGAGACCACGCCGCTGTCGTTGGCCGCGGACACGTCCCAGGAGATGTTGGCGGCCGCCGGCTCATCGAGCGTCCGTGGCCGCGGAGCAGCTGAAGAGCAGGGGGCGGCCGTCGGCGCTCACTGGACGCAGGGCACGCAGCCGGAAGTCCGGGACCGAAATGTTCTCCGGACTGAGAAGCCACTGCTCGTCCAAGTCCAGGTGCTCTGTCGGAACGGAGGCTACAACGGCGGCGAAGGCCCCGGAGCAGAAGAGGCACGCAGCCACCGTCAAGGACGACATGTCTTCTTCTTCTTGCTTGCTTGCCTTCGAGAGTGGCTCGATGTCTTCTTCTTCTTCTTCTTCTTATCTCGCTGTTCTTTTCGTGGCGCGTGCGCACAGCTCGTTCTGTCAAGGTTCTGTTTGGCGTGGTGCCTGGAGTTACGGCTCAACTCACTACAAGGGTTAGACTCCGAATCAGGTGGTAGTAGAAAAAAAATGCGAGGGAATTTTGTAAATTAAAGAGAAGATAATAAAGGAGTTGGATCATGATCATCACTGTCATCACCATCATCAGTCATACAGTTGTGTGATTGCCCCCTTCAAAGGGCAGTGGCTGCATCATCATCAATATTTTTGTCCACTTCAGGACGAAAGCCTCTCCCAGAAATGATGATGATGATGATGATGATGATGATGATGATGATGATGATGATGATGATGTGGTGTCTAGCGGCGCATGGACCAGATATGGCCAAAGAGTGCCACGCAAGTGCTGATGGGGTGTCAATGAACTGTCAATGAGATGCAAAGGTGAATTGCGATAGGTATAGGTGTAACATGGCTGTAAAAGGGCCCAGAAGTTAGTCGCTGTAAAGTGCGCAAAAAATATAGATTTAAAATAATGCCAATGAGAGTGAGGTGTGAGGAACTGAGTGGTCTCTTTGTCTCGCTGTCCGGACTGACAGAGAATGCCACCGTGTGAAACATGCCATTAAGTTGCCGACAAAAAATTGACGGTCAGGATATGATTTGCAAACTTGTGGAGAAAGCCAAACGTATATTTCTACCTTTTCAGTTGTTCAGCTCGGAAACATTTTGTTGCTAAACAAGACCCCCCCCTCTTTATTATTGAAAGAACTGACGGGTGTATGCCATGTTGCAACTCATATTGAGCGTGATAGTAGTTGTGGGTTCGGTTAGCACCGGAGATAAGATGTCTGTTCGCCCTCTTTCGTTTCCCTTTTCCTTGTTATTTGTACATTTAAATTATTCCCCATTCTCTTTTCACAAAATGTGAAAGGTTACCTAAGTCCCATGGTTGGCTTAAAAGCAGTCAGCGCAGCCATAATCAACTGTCATTTTCAAGGCTGGCAGCGGTAAAAAATTTGGCTGGTGTTACACTCTTGTAACACAAGAAGGCAAAAGCCTGCTGCACATTTGGTAATACATGAAGTTATACAATAGGGGTTAGACTTCTTTGTAAGACATATCGGTAATGCATGAAGTTTGCAATCGAGGCTAGAACTCATGCAAGACATAACGAGCCCCAATGGGTAGTACACGTGCATCACTAAGGCGACTTTCTGAAGTTCACATGTGAACTGTTAACGTAGTACCTAAAGTGCAGCATGTTAGCGCACGTACTATAGGCCACACCTTTAGTCAGCGAGATGGCTGCGACGTGACGTGTGCAATCACGCACACACTAGGCACACCTTTAGCAAGCCGGAACCCTGGAGCAGCTGTGGCTTCAGGGAAGCACACCGGAGGCCCGGGTTTGGTTCCCGCCCAGATCGAAATGTAACAAATTTTCGAAGCCACTAATTTACTTTGTTTACAGGAACCTCGTTGAGAAATGTGATGTCAATCCGAGCATTTTTTTTTTTTTTGCGGCGTCGGCCATTTTTCGTCACGGCCTAGTTCCGCCAAGGTCGACGCCAAGGGCACCGCCAACATAGACACCTAAGGCTGTCTGTCGCCTTAATAATTGCAGTAGCACGGTATATTCGTCCATAATCTCAATATCAATATCTCGAATCGAATACTTAGCAGTAACAACTTTATCCTTTTTACAAGGAAAGGGGTAGCGGTGTAGAGGGGTTTGGGCTCGGCATAGTATACTATGCCGAGCCTATGTATAGTATACTATGATCGAATACTATAGCATTCGATCATAGTGTAAATTTCGAGCATTCACTATCCTATTTTTTCATATTCACTTTGTTATTATTAGGCTTCTACAGATAAAACGATGCGAGAAAGAAAGACAGCTAGCCGGTAACTGCCACAGGACCGGCACAACACCTACCGAATATATATGGGAGAAAGATATACCTATATGAAGGAAGTATTTCTTCGGATCCGGTGTTTAATAAATTAAAAGAAGTGCAGGTGCACGTAGAAAAACAAAAACATTTAATTTCGACGTTTCGGCCGGGATCCAGCCTTCATCAAGAGTGCGCTTGCAAGCACAAAGAGCTCAATTTATATAGTTTCTCTGTAACGAAAAAAAAAAAAACAACCAGAGAAACTGTATAAAATGAGCTCTGTGTACTTACAAGCGCATTCTCGATGAAGGCCGGACCCCGGCCTAAACGTCGAAATCAGATGTTTTTTTTTTTTTTTTTTGCTTTTCTACGTGCGCCTGTGCTTCTTTTAGTTTGTATATATATAAGAGTAAGTGAGGAATGGGAGAGAGTTTAAGAGGGAGAGGGCTAACATGAGTGAAGAAAAGGAGAGAGAATTAATAACAAAAAAGCAATGGCTATAAAAGAAAATAAGGGCAATGGACACGCTGGTGAACAACGCAAGACCGAATCACGCATCAGCGTCGCACAATTAGCGTGCGGCACTCAGGGTCCGGCAGATGGTCCACAGGTCAGCACGAAATCAAACTACATCAGCCATGAGAATGTTTAGGCCCCAACCTGAAGTCTGTGTCCCCTTCAAATTGACAGAAAAGCTCTGTGAGCTTGATCGCGTCTAAACTCACGACCAGTGGGAAATGAAATGTCGTCCAGCTCGCCATGGTAAGCCCAGTGTGGTAGTCTAGCCTCTGTAAAGTGCACCTGGAACAAAGCAGCTATACGTGCTTCGGTGGCATCGCAGGATGCATAGGATACGCCAAGTGCCCGGTCTCGTCGTTGCAACAGTTCAGCTACCATAACAAACCCTATGGCCATACCTGGCCCTTAATTGCGCCACTAAACTCTATACATCATCATCATCATCATCATCATCATCATCATCATCATCATCATCATCATCATCATCATCAAGCCATCAAGCCCTACACGAAGTTAAAGTAACACGTCCTAGGTCCGAGAAGGCAGACGAGCATAACCAAGTTGGCAGGAACCTTCTGGATGGATGCCGTACTCATTCGTCCGAGAAGCCAGTCGGTCAGCCACTTAATTGCCTGCAGTAGAGAAGATACATCCATTGACAGAATACGGATACACCGCGAGATGATATCGCGGAAGCAGGGTTAGCAATGCGATCCGCTATATGGCTGCTGTAGACGGCTAAGTGTTGCGCGTGAGTCAATCAGGAGAACAAGCTCGCAAGCCGGAAATTCCACTTGTATGTATTCCACCTTTATGTCTAACTTAGCACTTGCAATTAATCAATCAACCAATGAGGCTGAGTCTGGAAGCAGCCACCGGACCGCTTCACGAATTGGATGCAACTGCCTGTTGTATCGTGCAGGATACTGGAAGGAGACATTACAGCCATTACTCAGTCCCTGACTGTTTATTCTATCCTCTTCTTTTCTCTTCAGGCCGGCTCCAAGCACGCGCCATCTAATGGCGCTGCAGTCGGCAGCGATGCCTTATACAACATATCCCCTCTTGGAAAAAAAAATACCAAACACGAAGAAAAAAAAAAGAAAACGGTTGTTTGTCCATTATTGCCTAATGTAGTCCTGCAGCTTCTTCGGCATCTTCTTGTTACGGGCGCTTCTTCTCACGCGGGCTTCGCATCCCGGCAGATTAAATGAAGCTTGTTGCGTGCGCTCTGCAGCAGGTGGTTCATGGTTAAAGCGTGCATTCTCATAGTTATCCGCGCTTGACGTGCCAGGTTGTGAAGGGTGATTTACAGCTGCAGTAGCGGAATTATCGGATGCCGGTGACCAGTTCATGACAGCAGAGGTACCGAACTTCATTTTGCTGATAGCTTCGCGGTGAACGGCCGCTAACTTGGAAGCATTCCAGACACGGCCATCTTCTAACAGGTAAGAGGCGGGTCCACGCTTCTCAATAATTTTCTTGGGCGCAGAAAACTGTGGAGATAGCTTCCCATGAACTGCAGGTAATTTAACCCGGACGTAGTCACCAACGACGAAGTTGGGTTCCTTGGCATCGCGCTTTTCATCGGTGTAACGCTTCGACTTGATTTGCTTGTTCCTGATGCGCTCTCGCAACTCCTGCAGTGCCTTTGAAGGGTCCGTGTTGAAACATTTGTCAGGCAATCCCACAATGTCGAGTCTGGTTCGAGGTTGTCGTCCATGAAGAAGAACAGCGGGTGCAACACCAGTAGTCGCATGAGGCGTACAGCGATATGTTTGCAGGTAATCAAGCATTGCTGTTCTCATATCACGGCGTTCTAACAGGGCCAATTGAATGTATGACTTTAATACCCTGTTAAATCTTTCAACCAAACCATTAGCTTGCGGGTAATACACAGAAGAGTTATAATGCGTGATTCCGCGCTCTGTGAGAAATTCTTCAAAATTCGCTGAAGAAAATTGTGGTCCATGATCGGATACGATACCGCGTGGATATCCTTCTCTTGCGAAAAGTTCAAGTAGAAATTTCTTCACTGTATATGTTGTCGCATCTCGTACGAAAGCCACCTCTGGCCACTTGCTGTAATAGTCAATAACTGTGATGGCAAAACGGCAGTCGGCTGAAGCTTGCGTGAAAGGTCCCACAATGTCGATAGCGACTTTTTCCCAAGCTTTCTCGGGAAGAGTGACGGGCTGCATTGGAGCTGCAGATGTACGCGCGGATTTGTCGCATGACTGGCAAGTTACACATGTGCGCACAAGTTCTTCAATGTGATTATCCATGCATGGCCACCAATATGACTCTCTAAGACGAGCTTTGGTGCGACTAATTCCTGGGTGTGACTCATGGGCCAGATCCATAACACGGCGTGTCAAAGTTGTAGGCACGACAATCCTGTCACCCCGGCACAGAACGTCGCTAACACAGAGAGTTCAGATCGCACGTGAAAGTACGGTAGCAGATCTTTTGACAGGGAATTCTTGAAAGGCCAAGAAGTAGTGATAAACTGCTTCACTTGAGAGATAACCTGATCGGCGGCACATGCTTCTTGAAGCTCTTGCATGGTAACTACTGGGGACAGAAGACATATAAATTCTTCTTCGGGTGCATCGCGGATGAAATTCTCTAGGGGCAGCCGGGAGAGTGCGTCAGCCACGACGTTTTCGCTACCCTTCCTGTACTCCATGGTGTAGTTGTAGCACAGCAACCGTGATGACCAGCGCGCAATCCTTAACGGACGGTGACCTGTGCCTTTCGTTGAAAGGAGCGTAACCAAAGCAGCGTGGTCTGTCCGCAAAATGAAAGGTCGGCCCCACAGGTAAACGTGCCAGTGCTCGCAGGCCCAGACGCAGGCAAGGGCCTCGCGTTCACCGACCGAGTACTTCCGTTCATGTGGTTGCAGAGTACGAGAGGCGAACGCGACAGTTTGCAGTGATGTTCCGTTAGCCTGCTGCAGTACAGCACCTAATCCATATCCTGAGGCATCAGTTGTAACGTACACAGGTAACTGAGGATCAAAAAGGTGAAGAACTTCGCAAGACGTTATCAGAGTTTTCAGCTGCTCCAAGCCGCTTTGTGCTGCTGCAGTCCAAGCGAAAGGCGCATTTCCTCGAAGCAAAGCACGCATTGGCTCCACAACATCAGAAAAATGCGGGATGAACTTGGAGTAGAAGCCTGCAAGTCCCAGCAGCGAACGAAGTTCATTGATATTTGTAGGTGATGGTGCCTTGGTTATCGCCTCGATAGATGACGTCAGTGGGAATAACCCTTAGGCGCTGACAACATGGCCAAGGAAAGTCAACTCTGCGACGTCAAAAACGCATTTATGATTGAGCCTGAGACCAGCATGAGAGAGCCGTTTCAAAACCGCGCGCAAATTGACCAAGTGATCCTCTCGGGTGCGTCCGTACACGATTATGTCGTCAATGTAAAATAACACGCATTTGCATCCTTTGAGGATCATATGCATCATCTTCTGAAACGCTGACGGTGCCGATGCCAGTCCGAAGCAAACCCTCTTGAAGCGGAATAGGCCGTCGTGTGTTATAAACGTCGTAAGATCACGACTTTCTGGACTTTGTGGCAATTGGTGATATGCCGAAGCTAAATCTAGCTTGGAGAATCGCTGTGCTCCAGCCAAGCTGTTCAAAAGTTCCTCAGTTTGTGGCAGGGGAAAACTGTCCACCACTATAGCTTTGTTTGGCTCTCGTAGATCTACGCACATGCGAATCGAGCCATCCTTTTTTCTGGCTACAACAATTGGTGAGACCCACTCTGAAGAGTCGACGCGCTCAATGATGTCCTGAGCTTCTAATTTTTGTACTTCTGCCGAGTTCAGATCGCACGTGAAAGTACGGTAGCAGATCTTTTGACAGGGATTTCTTGTCAGGCCAAGAAGTAGTGATAAACTGCTTCACTTGAGAGATAACCTGATCGGCGGCACATGCTTCTTGAAGCTCTTGCATGGTAACTACTGGGGACAGAAGACATATAAATTCTTCTTCGGGTGCATCGCGGATGAAATTCTCTAGGGGCAGCCGGGAGAGTGCGTCAGCCACGACGTTTTCGCTACCCTTCCTGTACTCCATGGTGTAGTTGTAGCACAGCAACCGTGATGACCAGCGCGCAATCCTTAACGGACGGTGACCTGTGCCTTTCGTTGAAAGGAGCGTAACCAAAGCAGCGTGGTCTGTCCGCAAAATGAAAGGTCGGCCCCACAGGTAAACGTGCCAGTGCTCGCAGGCCCAGACGCAGGCAAGGGCCTCGCGTTCACCGACCGAGTACTTCCGTTCATGTGGTTGCAGGGTACGAGAGGCGAACGCGACAGTTTGCAGTGATGTTCCGTTAGCCTGCTGCAGTACAGCACCTAATCCATATCCTGAGGCATCAGTTGTAACGTACACAGGTAACTGAGGATCAAAAAGGTGAAGAACTTCACAAGACGTTATCAGAGTTTTCAGCTGCTCCAAGCCGCTTTGTGCTGCTGCAGTCCAAGCGAAAGGCGCATTTCCTCGAAGCAAAGCACGCATTGGCTCCACAACATCAGAAAAATGCGGGATGAACTTGGAGTAGAAGCCTGCAAGTCCCAGCAGCGAACGAAGTTCATTGATATTTGTAGGTGATGGTGCCTTGGTTATCGCCTCGATAGATGACGTCAGTGGGAATAACCCTTTGGCGCTGACAACATGGCCAAGGAAAGTCAACTCTGCGACGTCAAAAACGCATTTATGATTGAGTCTGAGACCAGCATCAGAGAGCCGTTTCAAAACCGCGCGCAAATTGACCAAGTGATCCTCTCGGGTGCGTCCGTACACGATTATGTCGTCAATGTAAAATAACACGCATTTGCATCCTTTGAGGATCATATGCATCATCTTCTGAAACGCTGACGGTGCCGATGCCAGTCCGAAGCAAACCCTCTTGAAGCGGAATAGGCCGTCGTGTGTTATAAACGTCGTAAGATCACGACTTTCTGGACTTAGTGGCAATTGGTGATATGCCGAAGCTAAATCTAGCTTGGAGAATCGCTGTGCTCCAGCCAAGCTGTTCAAAAGTTCCTCAGTTTGTGGCAGGGGAAAACTGTCCACCACTATAGCTTTGTTTGGCTCTCGTAGATCTACGCACATGCGAATCGAGCCATCCTTTTTTCTGGCTACAACAATTGGTGAGACCCACTCTGAAGAGTTGACGCGCTCAATGATGTCCTGAGCTTCTAATTTTTGTACTTCTGCCGAGACTTGCTCACGAATGACGAGTGGTAGTCGTCTCAGCTTGCTGGCCACTGGTTGAACAGACGCTCGAACTCTGACCTTGTGAGTGAAACCCTTGACAGTTCCTAGCTGTTTTTCAAACAAGTGCTCGAACTCGGAACGTAATTCAGGAGGTAGCACAGGAGTTTCTTGTGTCATTAGCAGACACCTGAGCGGCGATCCTTGAATCTTCATATCCAGAGCTGCGATACCATCTAAACCAAGTATGGTTGTTCCTCCAGGCACAACGTACAGAAGAACAGAAGTGCATCGGCCGTGAAATGTGGCTGGAGCAATGAAACATCCTTTGATTGGAATTGCTGACTTAGAATAATCGAGGAGCTGGACGGATGTTGATGTCAGAGGAAATGCAGTAGCAAAATGACGTTGGTAAAGTTCTTCGGCTAGGATTGAAACCGATGATCCGGTGTCAATCAGGAACGATACGGAAACTCCTTCGATTTCCAACACGGCATAAATTCCCTTCTTACGGCTCCAGATGTGACAAACACTTAAGTGATCGTCTGGGTCAGCTGTATCTTTGTCGTCTTCCGCGACATGCTGAACTTTTTTCGCAGACTTTCGGAGAGACTTGCAGACCTTTTCCAGATGGCCAATCTTTCCACATTTACGACACTTATGTGTCCTAGCTTTGCAGAGAGGGCTATTCGCAAGATGGTCTAAAGAACCACAACGATAACACTCTTGCTCTTGCAAGGCTCGACGACTTTCAGTTTGCTTCTTATAGCATGTGCACGTGCCACAGTGCTTCTCTTTGATCTCTGAAGTGTTTTCGTCATTAACGTGATGCACTTGTGCTTCGTGTCGTGCAAGTTCTTTTGCTTCTCTTGTCGCTTGATCATGCTGTCTCGCAATGGTAAGAGCCCGAGAAAGCGTAAGAGACTCTTCCAGAAGAAGACGTTCGCGCAAATATTCACTGGTAGTTTTTTCTATGAGCTGGTCGCGTATCATATCGTCCGCCAAGTCACCGAAATTGCATGCTCCAACGAGACCTCGTAGCACGGTGACGTAATCGACGGCCGTCTCACCTGGGGCTTGTGCACGTCGACGGAAACGGTGACGCGCTGCAGTGACGTTGACAGAGCTCTTGTAGTGGTCTGCAAGGATCACAATGGCGCGGTCGAACTCATCAGGGCCAGGAGCCGTCAACGTCTCTCCAGCGGCGCTCGAAGCCAAAAGGCGCGGGTCGTCCTCCGACGTCAGAGTCTGGAAGATACGTTGACCTTCCAAGCCCAAGCAGTTGAGCAGAATCGCCTTCCGACGCATGGCAGGTAGGTCGGAGGCGCCCGACGCCACCATGTAGTTCTGAACGCTTGAATCCATTGCTCCCATGGAATGACCGGGTGTCCAGGTGAGGATAGGAAAGGGGGTGGCGGTTGTAGTCCCGAAATACTCATCGTATAGGATGATAGGCAGCAATCGAAGGCACAGATGAGGGGCAAGCCGGTAGCACATGGGCTGTTAAATCCTCGTCGCCAAATATGTTGTATCGTGCAGGATACTGGAAGGATACATTACAGCCAATACTCAGTCCCTGACTGTTTATTCTATCTTCTTCTTCGCGGTGCCGTTCACCGCGAAGCTATCAGCAAAATGAAGTTCGGTACCTCTGCTGTCATGAACTGGTCACCGGCATCCGATAATCCCGCTACTGCAGCTGTAAATCACCCTTCACAACCTGGCACGTCAAGCGCGGATAACTATGAGAATGCACGCTTTAACCATGAACCACCTGCTGCAGAGCGCACGCAACAAGCTTCATTAATCTGCCGGGATGCGAAGCCCGCGTGAGAAGAAGCGCCCGTTCAAGTAGAAATTTCTTCACTGTATATGTTGTCGCATCTCGTACGAAAGCCACCTCTGGCCACTTGCTGTAATAGTCAATAACTGTGATGGCAAAACGGCAGTCGGCTGAAGCTTGCGTGAAAGGTCCCACAATGTCGATAGCGACTTTTTCCCAAGCTTTCTCGGGAAGAGTGACGGGCTGCATTGGAGCTGCAGATGTACGCGCGGATTTGTCGCATGACTGGCAAGTTACACATGTGCGCACAAGTTCTTCAATGTGATTATCCATGCATGGCCACCAATATGACTCTCTAAGACGAGCTTTGGTGCGACTAATTCCTGGGTGTGACTCATGTGCCAGATCCATAACACGGCGTGTCAAAGTTGTAGGCACGACAATCCTGTCACCCCGGCACAGAACGTCGCTAACAACAGAGAGTTCAGATCGCACGTGAAAGTACGGTAGCAGATCTTTTGACAGGGATTTCTTGTCAGGCCAAGAAGTAGTGATAAACTGCTTCACTTGAGAGATAACCTGATCGGCGGCACATGCTTCTTGAAGCTCTTGCATGGTAACTACTGGGGACAGAAGACATATAAATTCTTCTTCGGGTGCATCGCGGATGAAATTCTCTAGGGGCAGCCGGGAGAGTGCGTCAGCCACGACGTTTTCGCTACCCTTCCTGTACTCCATGGTGTAGTTGTAGCACAGCAACCGTGATGACCAGCGCGCAATCCTTAACGGACGGTGACCTGTGCCTTTCGTTGAAAGGAGCGTAACCAAAGCAGCGTGGTCTGTCCGCAAAATGAAAGGTCGGCCCCACAGGTAAACGTGCCAGTGCTCGCAGGCCCAGACGCAGGCAAGGGCCTCGCGTTCACCGACCGGCAGAAGACCAAAGCGCACTCCTGCAGTGCTTTTGAAGGGTCCGTGCTGAAACATTTGTCAGGCAATCCCACAATGTCGAGTCTGGTTCGAGGTTGTCGTCCATGAAGAAGAACAGCGGGTGCAACACCAGTAGTCGCATGAGGCGTACAGCGATATGTTTGCAGGTAATCAAGCATTGCTGTTCTCATATCACGGCGTTCTAACAGGGCCAATTGAATGTATGACTTTAATACCCTGTTAAATCTTTCAACCAAACCATTAGCTTGCGGGTAATACACAGAAGAGTTATAATGCGTGATTCCGCGCTCTGTGAGAAATTCTTCAAAATTCGCTGAAGGAAAACTGTGGTCCATGATCGGATACGATACTGCGTGGATATCCTTCTCTTGCGAAAAGTTCAAGTAGAAATTTCTTCACTGTATATGTTGTCGCATCTCGTACGAAAGCCACCTCTGGCCACTTGCTGTAATAGTCAATAACTATTGGATTGAAATCGAGTGGTAGTCGTCTCAGCTTGCTGGCACTGGTTGAACAGACGCTCGAACTCTGACCTTGTGAGTGAACCCTTGACAGTTCCTAGCTGTTTTTTCAAACAATGTGCTCGAACTCGGAACGTAATTCAGGAGGTAGCACAGGAGTTTCTTGTGTCATTAGCAGACACCTGAGCGGCGATCCTTGAATCTTCATATCCAGAGCTGCGATACCATCTAAACCAAGTATGGTTGTTCCTCCAGGCACAACGTACAGAAGAACAGAAGTGCATCGGCCGTGAAATGTGGCTGGAGCAATGAAACATCCTTTGATTGGAATTGCTGACTTAGAATAATCGAGGAGCTGGACGGATGTTGATGTCAGAGGAAATGCAGTAGCAAAATGACGTTGGTAAAGTTCTTCGGCTAGGATTGAAACCGATGATCCGGTGTCAATCAGGAACGATACGGAAACTCCTTCAATTTCCAACACGGCATAAATTCCCTTCTTACGGCTCCAGATGTGACAAACACTTAAGTGATCGTCTGGGTCAGCTGTATCTTTGTCGTCTTCCGCGACATGCTGAACTTTTTTCGCAGACTTTCGGAGAGACTTGCAGACCTTTTCCAGATGACCAATCTTTCCACATTTACGACACTTATGTGTCCTAGCTTTGCAGAGAGGGCTATTCGCAAGATGGTCTAAAGAACCACAACGATAACACTCTTGCTCTTGCAAGGCTCGACGACTTTCAGTTTGCTTCTTATAGCATGTGCACGTGCCACAGTGCTTCTCTTTGATCTCTGAAGTGTTTTCGTCATTAACGTGATGCACTTGTGCTTCGTGTCGTGCAAGTTCTTTTGCTTCTCTTGTCGCTTGATCATGCTGTCTCGCAATGGTAAGAGCCCGAGAAAGCGTAAGAGACTCTTCCAGAAGAAGACGTTCGCGCAAATATTCACTGGTAGTTTTTTCTATGAGCTGGTCGCGTATCATATCGTCCGCCAAGTCACCGAAATTGCATGCTCCAACGAGACCTCGTAGCACGGTGACGTAATCGACGGCCGTCTCACCTGGGGCTTGTGCACGTCGACGGAAACGGTGACGCGCTGCAGTGACGTTGACAGAGCTCTTGTAGTGGTCTGCAAGGATCACAATGGCGCGGTCGAACTCATCAGGGCCAGGAGCCGTCAACGTCTCTCCAGCGGCGCTCGAAGCCAAAAGGCGCGGGTCGTCCTCCGACGTCAGAGTCTGGAAGATACGTTGACCTTCCAAGCCCTAGCAGTTGAGCAGAATCGCCTTCCGACGCATGGCAGGTAGGTCGGAGGCGCCCGACGCCACCATGTAGTTCTTGAACGCTTGAATCCATTGCTCCCATGGAATGACCGGGTGTCCAGGTGAGGATAGGAAAGGGGGTGGCGGTTGTAGTCCCGAAATACTCATCGTATAGGATGATAGGCAGCAATCGAAGGCACAGATGAGGGGCAAGCCGGTAGCACATGGGCTGTTAAATCCTCGTCGCCAAATATGTTGTATCGTGCAGGATACTGGAAGGAGACATTACAGCCATTACTCAGTCCCTGACTGTTTATTCTATCCTCTTCTTTCTCTTCAGGCCGGCTCCAAGCACGCGCCATCTAATGGCGCTGCAGTCGGCAGCGATGCCTTATACAACACTGCCGGCCTTGGATGGTACTCACTTCCTCGGTTGGCAACCGGGATCATCAACTGGTTCGACTGACGACATTGGATACGCCGCATTTAAGCGAGCATCCGCATCGGCCGCGCCGGGGCACGACACCGTTTCGGACATGGAGTGCTTACCTGTGCTCACGTTTCAGGTGTCCCTTCTTCTGGCTATGCCTGCGGCCCTGTGCACAACAGACCCGTTTATCTGGAAGCAGCCGCCGGACCACTTCACGAATTGGAAGCAACTACCGGCCTTGGATGGTACTCACTTCCTCGGTTGGCAACCGGGATCATCAACTGGTTCGACTGACGACATTGGATACGCCGCATTTAAGCGACCATCCGCATCGGCCGCGCCGGGGCACGACACCGTTTCGGACATGGAGTGCTTACCTGTGCTCACGTTTCAGGTTGGTTACTTGAATCGCTGTTCTTGTCTGAAAAGTAGCAACCGCTGTATTATTGCGGTGTCGTGCCCCAGTGAGCTACTGCCGTTACTGAAGTGTTGGAAAAACTTGTCTTCTTTATGCATATGTCGGTTGCGCCTACTTCTATCCGGTGATGTCGAATCAAACCCCGGGCCGGATGTGCTGGATAACGTTCTCGCAACTTTGCAACGTATTGAATCCGGCCAGGATGATATTCGAAATGACCTGCGAGCACTAAAGAATTGGCAGGCGTCATTTGATGTCGAGCTGAACCAGTTGTCGAGTAGGCTCCGTGCTGTAGAAGTCGATATTGTGTCAATGAAAAGTTCCGTGACCAATACATCGCCCGAATCACTCACGATAGCTAACGGCATTTCCACACAGCTTAAGACAATAGAATCGCGCTGTGAAGACACAGAAAATAGACTTCGCCGCTGCAACTTGCTATTCTTTGGAATCACAGATGACAAAAGCGAATCATGGTCATCATCAGAATCAAAAGTCATTGACATATGTAACTAACACCTTGGCATCACTATCGATCCAGCTGAAATAGACCGCGCGCATCGCCTTGGCCAATACAACGGTGAGAAGAATAGACCAGTCATTGTCAAGTTCGCATTTTTCAAGGATAAGCAGCGCGTAATAGAAAAAGGCTACAAGTTCAAGAACACTAATTTTGCTGTTCGTGAGGACTTTTCTTTGCAAACCCGTATCGCTCGACGCAAACTCATTGAATTCGCAAGAATCAAAAACGCGCAATTTAAGCTAACCCTCGATAAACTAAGAATCGATAACAATGTGTACACATACGATGCAGCATCCGCCACTGTAGTTCCCCTACCCCGATAGCAAAGAACTAGCCTGGGAACACGTGCATCTAAGAAAAAACCCAATTCACCACATGAGCCTATCGCGCCCTCACACCTACGATATCATTAACTAACATTCGTAGCATTCTTCCTAAACGCACTGAAATTTCGTCATACTTAGATGATTGTGAATGCGACATATTGGCACTTACGGAAACTTGGCTCAGCTCTGAAATTACGGATGGTGAAGTTCTACCCGATTCTAACGATTACATTATCTATCGCAGAGATAGGGACGACAGAAGAGGTGGTGGGGTGCTGCTCGCCATAAAAAACATATCACGTCATTTCTTGTACCGATGTCTTCGAGTCTAGAAATTCTGTGGGTCTGCGTATCATTTCCCCATTCGAATGCACTTTATGGTGTATGCTACAGACCACCCGATAGCTCCTACAATTTCATTTCTGAATTACACGACAACATTACCTCTATTCGATCCAAATATAACAAAGCTGACATGTTTCTTCTTGGTGACTTTAACTTTCCAGACATTGACTGGCAGAACTTGCGAGGCCAATCACGTGCATCTTGTGAGTTCGTTCAACTAACACTTGATTTTTCACTTGTGCAATTAACCGACCAACCAACTCGTATCAATAACATCTTAGATCTTGTTCTATCGTCCGCGCCCGAGAGGGTAAACACTATCACTTTTGCGGATGGGTTCAGTGACCACCGGTTATTACAATTCAGAGTTCATACACCTTCATGCTCACGTCACCTGAAAACTAAACAAGTATTTGATTACAAAACAGCAAACGTCAGCGCCATTAACAATGGTCTGGAAAGCTTCACGTCGTCATTCTTGGCGACTTTTTCTGAGCGGACAGTGAACGAGAATTGGTGCCTGTACAAAGAAAAGTTAATAGAATTAGCACATGCGCATATACCAAAGGTTTCATTTCGCGTAAACTCATCGAAACCATGGTTCAGTAAAGCTCTTCGTACTCTAAAAAATAAAAAGAAGCGTCTCTACAGGACTGCCAAACGTGTGGACACACCTGTATCTTGGAGCAGACATAAGTCTTGTGATGCAGCCTACTGCAATGCCCTGTGTCAAGCTAAGCAAAAGTATTTCTCTTGCGATCTGCAATCACTGCTTCAAAACAACCCCAAAAAATTTTGGAAAACGATCTCTCCCGCTAAAGATTCCGACATTTCACAACTACTTGATAGTTCTGGCTTGCCAATTGCACGAGATCTTTCAGCATCTATCTTTAACAATTACTTCACGGCCGTATTTACAAAGGAAGACCATTCGAAAATACCAAACCCCATCGAACTCGAATATCCATACATGACCCCTATCAATATAACAACCACTGGCGTTGCTGAGCTGATTAACAACCTTAAGATTTCAACTTCTTCCGGCATGGACGGCATAAACTCAAAAATCTTGAAATATACAGTAGTACCTTCTAGCACCGTCCTTTCTCGCTTGTTTCAACAGTCCCTCTCAACAGGGGAAGTTCCGTATGACTGGAAGGTCGGTAAAGTTATACCTTTTTTTACGTCTGGCGATAAGAGCACTGTTAACAATTACCGGCCAATATCACTAACAAGCGTTCCCGGTAAGCTATTAGAACACATAATTTTTTCAAACGTAGCAAATCACTTGGAAACTAATAAGTTCTTTAAACATCAACATGGTTTTAGAAAAGGACTATCATGTGAAACACAACTAATCGTATTGACTACAGATATTTTCCTTAACATGGATGCCGGCCCACAGACAGATTCCATTTTCATAGATTTCGCTAAGGCTTTCGATCGCGTTGCTCATTGCCGTCTCATAGCTAAACTTTCATGCCTAAACATCGATTCCCTAACAGTATCTTGGATAAGAAATTTCTTGTCATTCCGTAAGCAGTACACCGTCGTCGATAACTATACTTCCAGTATCAGCGATGTAACATCTGGCATACCACAAGGAAGCGTACTCGGACCATTACTTTTTCTGATCTATATTAACGACCTGCCATCCGAAATAACGTCATCCATTCGCTTGTTCGCCGATGATTGCGTGATCTATCGTCAAATCTGCTCACCTTCCAATCACGTGGCTCTTCAACGAGATCTTGACCGTATACTCACTGGTGCTCTTCTTGGCAAATGACCCTAAACACTGACAAATGCAAACTAATAACATTCACCCGCAAAAAGACATTTTCCGCTTTCGATTACTCACTGGATAAGAACCCCGTTACTCGCACCAACTCGTACAAGTACCTCGGCATTCTCCTTACATCTAACCTATCTTGGTCTGCGCACATCGAAAAAGTAACTGCTAAAGCCTCACGTACGCTCGGTTATCTTAAATGTAACCTGCGCGATGCTCCGGCCATCACCAGACAAATCGCCTATCAGACATTCGTAAGGCCACAACTGGAATTCGCAGCCCCTATCTGGTCACCTCATCAAGCTTACCTAATCGCGACTCTCGAGTCCGTCCAAAACCGCGCTGCCCGCTTCATTGTCAGAGATTATCACCGCGACTCTAGCGTGACTAGCATTAAGTCATCTTTATCTCTCTCATCTTTTGCATCGCGAAGAACCATAGCATTGCTTTGTCTGCTTCACAAAATTGTCCATAGCACGCGCCCGTCCACCCTGCCGCTTACACGTCCATCTCGTACATCTCGGCGTCTGCACAATCATCTCTGTTTCCAGCGTATCTTTGGCCGAACTAATGCTTTCAATTCATCCGCGTTACCACGTGCCATTCAGCATTGGAATAACCTACCAAACGACATAGTTGACATTCTTGACCCTGATTCCTTCAAAGCACGCTTATGCATATTATTTCCATAACTCATCACAAGTAACCTTATTGCGCACCTAAGTAATTGCCTATAGCGCAGTTGTATAGTTTTTTTACTTTTTTATTGCGTTAACATTGTTCTTTCATCTTCACCTACTATCAATTGTATAATTTCTTGGTACTCCTTTTTTGCTACTTCACACAGTCGTTTGGTTTCATTTATCGCGTTATTTATATTGTTAGATATTTGTTCTTTCATGTTTACCCGCTAACAATGTATAATTTCTTTGTACTCCTTTTTCATTTTTGCTAATTTCCTGTACCCTCCCCTCACGCAATACTCCTTCGGGAGCCTGTGAGGTAACTGAATAAATAAATAAATAAATAAACATGACGGCCTCGTGGTTTTCTTTCGTTTGATACCAAGTATGTCCCCTTTTGTTTAACGGACGATTTAAAAAGAGCATTCTTCGTTAGAGCCGAAACTACATCATACCTTCCGGACCATTAAGCCCAACTTCACGTGACTTGCACTAACATGACGGCCTCGTGGTTTGCTTTTGTTATTTACCAAATACGTCCCCATACGTATAACGGCCGATTAAAAAAAGGTTTTCTTGATTAGAGACGAAACTACATTATAACTTCAGGCATATTAGGCCTAGCTTCATATACCTTGCACAAACATGACGACCTAGTGGTTTTGTTTCGTTTGATACCAAGTATGTCCCCTTAAGTTTAACGGCCGATTTTTTTAAACAGCATTTTTGATTAGAGCCGAAACTACATTATAACTTCCGGACCATTAGGACTAGCTTCACGTAACTTGCACCAACGCGACGGCCTCGCGTTTTCCTTTTGTTTGATATCAAATATGTCCCCATACGTTAAACGGCTGATTAAAAAAAGGTTTTCTTGATTAGAGACGAAACTACATTATAACTTCAGGCCTATTAGGCCTAGCTTCATATAACTTGCACAAACATGACGGTCTCCTGGTTTTCTTTCGTTTTATAGCAAGTATGTCCCCTGTAGTTTAATGGCCGATTTTTTTAAAAAGCATTTTTGATTAGAGCCGAAACTACAATATAACTTCCGGACCATTAGGCCTAGCTTCACGTAACTTGTACCAACGTGACGGCCTCGCGTTTTCCATTTGTTTGATGCCAAATATGTCCCCATAGGTTAAACGGCCAATTAAAAAAAGGTTTTCTTGATTAGAGCCGAAACTACATAATTATTTCAGGCCTATTAGGCCTAGCTTCATATAACTTGCTCAAAAATGACGGCCTCGTGGTTTTCTTTCGTTTGATAAAAAGTAAGTCCCCTTAAGTTTAACGGCCGATTTTTTTTAAAAGCATTCTTGATTAGAGCCGAAACTACATTATAACTTCCGGACCATTATGCCTAGCTTCACGTAGCTTGTATCAACATGGCGGCTGCATGTTTTCATTTTGTTTGATACCAAATATGTCCCATACATTTAACGGCCGATTAAAAACGTTTTCTTGATTAGAGCCGAAACTACAATATAACTTCCGGACCATTAGGCCTAGCTTCACGTAACTTGTACCAACGCGACGGCCTCATGTTTTCCTTTTGTTTGATACCAAATATGTCTCAAACGTTTAACGGCCGAATAAAAACGGTTGTCTTGATAACAGCCGAGGATACATTATAACTTTCGGACCATTAGGCCTAGCTTCACGTAACTTGTACCAACGCGATGGCCTCATGCTTTCGTTTTGTTTGATACCAAATATGTCCCATACGTTTAACGGCCGAATAAAAGAAGGGTTTCTTGCTAACAGCCGAGACTACATTATAACTTCCTGACCATTAGGCGTAAGTTCACGTTACTTGCATCAACATGACGGCCTCCTGTTTTCCTTTTGTTTGATACTAAATATGTCCCCATACGTTTAATGGCCGATTAAAAAATGTTTACTTGACTAGAGCCGAAATTACATTATAACTTACGGACCATTGGGCCTAGCTTCAAGTAACGTGCACCAACAAAACGGCCTCGTGGTTTCCATTCGTTTGATACCAAGTATGTCCCCATACCTTCACCGGCCTATTAAAAAGTTTTCTTGATTAGAGTCCAAACTACAGTATAACTTCCGGACCATTACGCCTAGCTTCACGTAGCTTGTATCAACACGACGGCTGCATGTTTTCATTTTGTTTGATACCAAATATGTCCCCATACGTTCACCGGCCGAATAAAGGTTTTTTTCTTGATTAGAGCCGAAATTACACTATAACTTCCAGACCAGTAGGCGTAGCTTCAAGTAACTTGCAGCAACCTGACGGCCTCATGGTTTTCTTTTCTTTGATACCAAATATGTTCCCATATGAAAAACGTCCGATTAAAAAAAGGTTTTCTTGATTAGAGCCCAAACTACATTATAACTTCAGGCCTATTAGGCCTAGCTTCATATATCTTGCACAAACATGACGGCCTCGTGGTTTCCTTTCGTTTGATACCAAGTATGCCCCCTTTAGTTTAACGGCCTATTTTTAAAAAAAGCTTTCTTGATAACAGCTAAAACTACATTATCACTTCCGGGCTATTAGGAATAGCTTCACGTAACTTGTACCGACACGACGGCTTCGTTGTTTCCTTTCGTTTAATACGAAATATGTCCCCATACGTTCAACAGCCGATTAAAAAAAGTTTTCCTAATTAGAGCCCAAACTACATTATAACTTCCCGACCATTACGCCTAGCTTCACGTAGCTTGTATCAACACGACGGCCTGATGTTTTCATTTTGTTTGATACCAAATATGTCCCCATACGTTTACCGGCCAAATAAAACATTTTTCTTGATTAGAGCCGAAATTACAATATAAATTCCAGACCATTAGGCCTAGCTTCACGTAGCCTGTATCAACACAACGTCCTCATGTTTTCATTTTGTTTGATACCAAATATGCTGATTAAAAAAGGTTTTCTTGATTAGAGCCGAAACTACATTATAACTTCCGGACCATTAGACCTATCTTCACGTAACATGCACCAACGTGACGGCCTCGCGTATTCCTTTTGTTTCATATCAAATATGTCCCCATACGTTAAACGGCTCATTAAAAAAAGGTTTTCTTGATTAGAGACGAAACTACATTATAACTTCAGGCCTATTAGGGCTAGCTTCATATAACTGGCACAAACATGACGGCCTCGTGGTTTTCTTTCGTTTGATACCAAGTATGTCCCCTTTAGTTTAACGGCCGATTTTTTTAAAAAGCATTTTTGATTAGAGCCGAAGCTACAATATAACTTCCGGACCATTACGCCCAGCTTCACGTATCTTGTATCAACACGACGGCCTGATGTTTTCATTTTGTTTGATACCAAATATGTCCCCATACATTTAACGGCCGATTTAAAAAAAAGCATTCTTGATTAGAGCCGAAACTACATTAAATCTTCTGGACCATTAGGACTAGCTTCACGTAACTTGCACCAACATGACGGCCTCGCGTTTTCCTTTTGTTTTATACCAAATATGTCCCCGTATGTTAAACGGCTGATTAAAAAAAAGGTTTTCTTGATTAGAGACGAAACTACATTATAACTTCAGGCCTATTAGGCCTAGCTTCATATAACTTGCACAAACCTGACGGCCTTGTGGTTTTTTTCGTTTGATACCAAGTATGTCCCCTTTAGTTTAACGGCCAATTTTTTAAAAAAGCATTTTTGATTAGAGCCGAAATTACATTATAACTTCCGGACCATTAGGCCTAGCTTCAAGTAGCTTGTATCAACACGGTGGCTGCATGTTTTAATTTTTTCGATACCAAATATGTCCCATACGTTTAACGGCCGATTAAAAAATGTTTTCTTGATTAGAGCCAAAACTACAATATAACTTCCGGACCATTAGGCCTAGCTTCACGTAACTTATACCAACGCGACGGCCTCATGTTTTCGTTGTTTGATACCAAATATGTCTCAAACGTTTAACAGCAAAATAAAAGAAGGGTTTCTTGACAACAGCCGAGACTACATTATAACTTCCGGACCATTAGGCGTAAGTTCACGTTACTTGCATCAGCATGACGGCCTCCAGCTTTCCTTTTGTTTGATACTAAATATGTCCCCATACGTTTAACGGACGATTAAAAAAGTTTACTTGATTACAGCCGAAATTACATTATAACTTACGGTCCATTAGGCCTAGCTTCAAGTAATTTGCACCAACAAAACGGCCTCGTGGTTTCCTTTTGTTTGATACTAAGTATGTCCCCATACCTTCACGGGCCTATTAAAAAGGTTTTCTTGATTAGAGTCCAAACTACAGTATAACTTCCGGACCATTACGCGTAGCTTCACGTAGCTTGTATTAACACGACGGCTGCATGTTTTCATTTTGTTTGATACCAAATATGTCCCCATACGTTCACCGGCCGAATAAAATTTTTTTTCTTGATTAGAACCAAAATTATATTATAACTTCCGGACCATTAGGCGTAGCTTCAAGTAACTTGCACCAACCTGACGGCCTCGTGTTTTTCTTTTCTTTGATACCAAATATGTTCCCATACGAAAAACGTCCGATTAAAAAAAGGTTTTCTTGATTAGAGCCCAAACTACATTATAACTTCAGGCCTATTAGGCCTAGCTTCATATAACTTGCACAAATATGACGGCCTCGTGGTTTTCTTTCGTTTGATACCAAGCATGCCCCCTTTTGTTTAACGGCCGATGTAAAAAAAGCATTTTTGATTAGAGCCGAAACTACATTATACGTTCCGGACCATTAAGCCCAACTTCACGTGATTTGCACTAACATACTAACATAACGGCTTCATGGTTCGCTTTTGTTATATACCAAATATGTTCCCATATGAAAAACGTCCGATTAAAAAAAGGTTTTCTTGATTAGAGCACAAACTACATTATAACTTCAGGCCTATTAGGCCTAGCTTCATATATCTTGCACAAACATGACGGCCTCGTGGTTTTCTTTCGTTTGATACCAAGTATGCCCCCTTTAGTTTAACGGCCTATTTTTTAAAAAAGTTTCTTGATAACAGCTAAAACTACATTATCACTTCCGGTCTATTAGGAATAGCTTCACGTAAGTTGTACCGACACGACGGCCTCGTTGTTTCCTTTCGTTTAATACGAAATATGTCCCCATACGTTCAACAGCCGATTAAAAAAAGTTTTCCTAATTAGAGCCCAAACTACATTATAACTTCCCGACCATTACGCCTAGCTTCACGTAGCTTGTATCAACACGACGGCCTGATGTTTTCATTTTGTTTGATACCAAATATGTCCCCATACGTTTACCGGCCAAATAAAACATTTTTCTTGATTAGAGCCGAAATTACTATATAAATTCCGGACCATTAGGCCTAGCTTCACGTAGCCTGTATCCACACAACGTCCTCATGTTTTCATTTTGTTTGATACCAAATATGTCCCCATACGTTATACGGCTGATTAAAAAAAGTTTTCTTGATTAGAACCGAAACTACATTATAACTTCCGGACCATTAGACCTATCTTCACGTAACATGCACCAACATGACGGCTTCGCATTTTACTTTTGTTTTATACCAAATATGTCCCCGTATGTTAAACGGCTGATTAAAAAAAGGTTTTCTTGATTAGAGACGAAACTACATTATAACTTCAGGCCTATTAGGCCTAGCTTCATATAACTTGCACAAACCTGACGGCCTTGTGGTTTTTTTCGTTTGATACCAAGTATGTCCCCTTTAGTTTAACGGCCGATTTTTTTAAAAAGCATTTTTGATTAGAGCCGAAATTACATTATAACTTCCGGACCATTAGGCCTAGCTTCAAGTAGCTTGTATCAACACGGTGGCTGCATGTTTTCATTTTTTCGATACCAAATATGTCCCATACGTTTAACAGCCAATTAAAAAATGTTTTCTTGATTAGAGCCGAAACTACAATATAACTTCCGGACCATTAGGCCTAGCTTCACGTAACTTATACCAACGCGACGGCCTCATGTTTTCGTTGTTTGATACTAAATATGTCTCAAACGTTTAACAGCAAAATAAAAGAAGGGTTTCTTGATAACAGCCGAGACTACATTATAACTTCCGGACCATTAGGCGTAACTTCACGTTACTTGCATCAGCATGACGGCCTCCAGCTTTCCTTTTGTTTGATACTAAATATGTCCCCATACGTTTAACGGATGATTAAAAAAGTTTACTTGATTACAGCCATAATTACAGTATAACTTACGGTCCATTAGGCCTAGCTTCAAGTAACTTGCACCAACAAAACGGCCTCGTGGTTTCCTTTTGATTAATAGGCCCGTGAAGGTATGTCCCCATACCTTCACGGGCCTATTAAAAAAGGTTTTCTTGATTAGAGTCCAAACTACAGTATAACTTCCGGACCATTACGCGTAGCTTCACGTAGCTTGTATCAACACGACGGCTGCATGTTTTCATTTTGTTTGATACAAAATATGTTCCCATACGAAAAACGTCCGATTAAAAAAAGGTTTTCTTGATTAGAGCCCAAACTACATTATAACTTCAGGCCTATTAGGCCTAGCTTCATATATCTTGCACAAACATCACGGCCTCGTGGTTTTCTTACGTTTGATACCAAGTATGTCCCCTTTTGTTTAATGGCCGATTTAAAAAAAGCATTCTTGATTAGAGCCGAAACTACATTAAATCTTCTGGACCATTAGGACTAGCTTCACGTAACTTGCACCAACATGACGGCCTCGCGTTTTACTTTTGTTTTATACCAAATATGTCCTCGTATGTTAAACGGCTGATTAAAAAAATGTTTTCTTGATTAGAGCCGAAACTACATTATAAATTCAGGCCAATTAGGCCTAGCTTCATGTAACTTGCACAAACATGACGGCCTCGTGGTTTTCTTTCGTTTTATACCAAGTATGTCCCCTTTAGTTTAACGGCCGATTTTTTTAAAAAGCATTTTTGATTAGAGCCGAAACTACAGTATAACTTCCGGACCATTAGGCCTAGCTTCACGTAACTTGTACCAACGTGACGGCCTCGCGTTTTCCTTTTGTTTTATACCAAATATGTCCCCATAGGTTAAACGGCCAATTAAAAAAAGGTTTTCTTGATTAGAGCCGAAACTACATAATAAATTCAGGCCTATTAAGCCTAGCTTCATATAACTTGCACAAACATGACGGCCTCCTGGTTTTCTTTCGTTTGATACCAAGTAAGTCCCCTTTAGTTTAACGGCCGATTTTTTAAAAAAGCATTCTTGATTAGAGCCGAAACTACAATATAACTTCCGGACCATTAGGCCTATCTTCACGTAACTTGCACCAACATGACGGCCTCGCGTTTTCCTTTTGTTTGATGCCAATTATGTCCCCATAGGTTAAACGGCTGTATAAAAAAATGGTTTTCTTGATTAGAGACGAAACTACATTATTACTTCAGGCCTATTAGGCCTAGCTTCATATAACTTGCACAAACATGACGGCCTCGTGGTTTTATTTAGTTTGATACCAAGTATGTCCCCTTTAGTTTAACGGCCGATTAAAAAAAACATTTTTGATTAGAGCCGAAACTACAATATAACTTCCGGACCATTAGGCCTAGCTTCACGTAACTTGCACCAACGTGACGGCCTCGCGTTTTCATTTTGTTTGATACCAAATATGTCCCCATACGTATAACGGCCGATTAAAAAAAGGTTTTCTTGATTAGAGACGAAACTACATTATAACTTCAGGCCTATTAGGCCTAGCTTCATATAACTTGCACAAACATGACGGCCTCGTGGTTTTCTTTCGTTTGATACCAAGTATGTCCCGTTTAGTTTAACGGCCGATTTTTTTAAAAAGCATTCTTGATTAGAGCCGAAACTACATTATAACTTCCGGACCATTACACCTAGCTTCACGTAGCTTGTATCAACACGGCGGCTGCATGTTTTCCTTTTGTTTGATACCAAATATGTCCCATACCTTTAACGGCCGAATAAAAGAAGGGTTTCTTGATAACAGCCGAGACTACATTATAACTTCCGGACCAGTAGGCGTAACTTCATGTTACTTGCATCAACATGACGGCCTCCAGCTTTCCTTTTGTTTGATACTAAATATTTCCCCATAGGCACCCTGCAATGCAGTTTGGCTGTACATGTCGCGCCACCTAGCAGCGGCGGTGAGCACCCGCGAGTAGGCCCTCACCGCCATTTCACCTTGGTCCGTACTGCGCTCAGGCGTGCCTGAATGCTTCCTTTTCAGATTTTTAATGGATTCACCGCGACCACTCGGCAGCTCCTCCGTGAGAAGTGTGAGCAAAAATAACATGGGCATATACTGCTGGTTTAGGTATTTTTACAACCGTGAAGGGGATGTCGGCCTCAAATTGTGCGGCTTCCCTTCAAGAATGTGGGGAGAAACCCGGCGGCTGAAGGTGGATCGTTGTGGTTCGGGCCGTCAAGTAAGAGTCGCTCTTGCGAATTTCTGTTGAACTATGACGCAAACGCACAATTAAAAATAAAAAAAGAAAAAAAAACACAGGGCAGCATCCATGATAACGCACAATAAGGCGACAACTGCATAAACACGCGTGATCTGATTCCCGCTGTTGTAAATTCCATGGTTTGGATAATTGTTTAGCTAGTCTCGCTCCAAAACAAATGCGCAGTGGTTGTTATGTGTCAAATCTAGCTTCGTAAGCGCTCCGCATTAAACCTTTGTACGCACTGTAGTTCTTGTTGTGCATTAATAAACCAACGTGCAGCTCCTTTGTGTGCCCTGATCAAGACGCGAGTGCTGAAACCGGGCTCATTCATGCCGACGTTTTCTCACGTTTAGAAGAACAGAACTAAGGCTGGAGTGCACCGCAGCGCACATCGAGTATTCGCAAAATAGCACTTCTCTCGCGCACGCTAGCACACATTTGTTCCGTCTTGGCATTGCTGAGTGTCATCTGATTGCTCTCTGTTATGTTTCAGCGGTGAGGACCTCTCACACTGGAGTCCGAATCACAACACCAGAATATGCTCGAGGCTCTTTGTCAACAGAGAAAAAAGCTCCATAAAGAATCATTCAAGTTACCATCCAACTCGCCAAAACATCGACAAATGTGATAAGCAAGGCACGCTCGAAGTATACTGAAGCTACAAATGAAAGTTGAAAAACGTCTCCGGCCGTATTTGCCCACTTAAGCGGAATAAATTATTCATTTGTTAACATAATTTGAGTTCGACGTCGTAAACGTGCTTTATTTGTCGTGACAAGAACTTTGCTGCGATGTCCGTCCTGTTTACTTTTTTGACACGAAATACATGGTTGTTGTCGTAAAGTTGACGTCCTTTCTCGAGTGTCGGTGGTCGAAAATGGGCTTCAATGTTTTCAAATGCCTTAAAAACCACAGTTTAGAACGCCCGACTGGTTTCAAATGAGCGCCGCAGAAGCATGCCTTCGTAGAAGTGGCCGCCTCGGTGTTTCGCGGAACTGACACGGCGGCGCTGACGGCTGAGCCGATCGCTGCGCCGCCTGACCATTGAAGGGAGCCTATACGTTTAACGGACGATTAAAAAAAGTTTGCTTGATTAGAGCCGAAATTACATTATAACTTACGGACCATTAGGCCTAGCTTCAAGCAACTTGCACGAACAAAACGGCCTCGTGGTTTTTTTTTGTTTGATACCAATTATGTCCCCTTTAGTTTAACGGCCGATTTTTTAAGAAAGCATTCTTGATTAGAGCCGAAACTACATTATAACTTCCGGACCATTACGCCTAGCTTCACGTAGCTTGTATCAACACGGCGGCTGCATGTTTTCATTTTTTTGATACCAAGTATGTCCCATACGTATAACGGCCGATTAAAAAACGTTTTCTTGATTAGAGCCGAAACTACAATATAACTTCCGGACCATTAGGCCTAGCTTCACGTAACTTGTATCAACGCGACGGCCTCATGTTTTCCTTTTGTTTGATACCAAATAAGTCTCAAACGTTTAACGGCCGAATAAAAAAGGTTTTGTTGATAACAGCCGAGAATACATCATAACTTTCGGACCATTAGGCCTAGCTTCACGTAACTTGTACCAACGCGACGGCCTCATGTTTTCCTTTTGTTTGATACCAAATATGTCCCATACATTTAAGGCGGAATAAAAGAAGGGTTTCTTGATAACAGCCGAGACTACATTATAACTTCCGGACCATTAGGCGTAACTTCACGTTACTTGCATCAGCATGACGGCCTCCAGCTTTACTTTTGTTTGATACTAAATATGTCCCCATACGTTTAAAGGACGATTAAAAAAAGTTTACTTGATTAGAGCCGAAATTACATTATAACTTATGGACCATTAGGCCTAGCTTAAGTAACTTGCGCCAACAAAACGGCCTCGTGGTTTCCTTTCGTTTGATACCAAGTATGTCCCCATACCTTCACCGGCCTATTAAAAAAAGTTTTCTTGATTAGAGTCCAAACTACAGTATAACTTCCGGACCATTACGCGTAGCTTCACGTAGCTTGTATCAACAATACGGCTGCATGTTTCATTTTATTTGATACCAAATATGTCCCCATATGTTCACCGGCCGAATGAAATTTTTTTCTTGATTATAGCCGAAATTGCATTATAACTTCCGGACCATTACGCATAGCTTCAAGTAACTTGCACCAACCTGACGACCTCGTGTTTTTCTTTTCTTTGATACCAAATATGTTCCCATACGAAAAACGTCCGATTAAAAAAAGGTTTTCTTTATTAGAGCCCAAACTACATTATAACTTCTGGCCTATTAGACCTAGCTTCATATATCTTGCACAAACATGACGGCCTCGTGGTTTTCTTTCGTTTGATACCAAGTATGTCCCCTTTAGTTTAACGGCCAATTAAAAAAAGCATTCTTTATTAGAACCGAAACTACATTATACCTTCCGGACCATTAAGCCCAACTTCACGTGACCTGCACTAACATGACGGCCTCGTGGTTTCCTTTGGTTATATACCAAATATGTCCCCATACGTTTAACGGCCGATTTATAAAAGTTTTCTTGATAACAGCCGAAACTACATTATTACTTCCGGGCTATTAGGACTAGCTTCACGTAACTTGTACCAACACGACGGCCTCGTGGTTTCCTTTCGTTTGATACGAAATAAGTCCGCATACGTTTACCGGCCGAATAAAAAAGTTTTCTTGATTAGAGCCGAAACTACAATATAACTTCCGGAACATTACCCTTAGCTTCACGTACCTGGCATCAACACGACGGCCTCCAGTTGTCCTTTTGTTTCATACCAAATATGTCCCCATACGTTTAATGACTGATTAAAAATAGTTTTCTTGA
>NW_023606716.1:27500-60001 GCF_013339745.2 Dermacentor silvarum | reverse complement strand
TAAAAACACTCATATGGCATGCTTTTGGTACAAGCTAAAGTGCCCCACATGGCCAAAGTTTTTAAAGACAAAATTGTCATCCTCCCGACAGTAGCACAATTTTATCACCACTTGAAGGGACAAATTTTTCTTCAAATGCGTAACTTTCTCTCTGAGAAACCTGTATGGGTTTCATGCAGCTTCATGCTACTTGTGTGTGGATTACAATTTTCCTTCTCATGAATCTTCCTCCACCTAGCGAGTTTCTACAGAACTGATTGGCCAGGATAGAAGTTAATATGGAGCTCTCAACTATGGCACCTCTCACAAATTCTGTGTTGCTCTGCGAAATTAATCCTCACCAATCAATCTACAAAAACATGGCCCTGTTCATTAGCCGTGCTCCGAGAAATGGGTTCATTCTTCTTCTTTCTGGGGTTTTAGGTGCCAAAACCAGTTCCAATTATGAGGCACGCCATGGTGGAGGGCTCTGGATTAATTATGACCACCTGGGGTTCTTTAAGGTGCACTACAACGCAAGCACACGGGCGTTTTTGCATTTTGCCTCTGAAGTTAGTGCCCCGTATATAATATTTAGGGAGGAGTGGCCACTACCACAGTATGTGTGGCAACAGCATGCTTCAGCGTGTCCCTGCTGTCAGTGAAGTCACGCATACAGGGTGCTTTTTTTTTTTTAGACAATACAGATTTTTATAAAATGGCAATGACCGTGAGACACCTGTCTTTACATACGAGCTCTATGGTGAGGCGGAAATACTTTGCTGCTGCTTAAGTTGACTTCACTGAAAAGACTAATTAGCAAAAATTCATTATCTTTATATTATTAACTTGAGGGCAGTTGTTTATATAAAAAACTTGTAAGGCATCACAAATTATGGCACACCCATTTCTTAGATATTGAGGTATTCTTTGAATTTCAGATATTCTTCATTTAAATTGAAGGCCAAATCCAGGCAACACTGAGACTGAGCGTGTCCCGCTGCGGGTCAGACGGCAAGGCCCGTAAAGAAGTGTGGGGCGAAGTTTGAATGATAGCATGCCACAGCAAATCCTGACCCGACACAGAGCGGCACATGCCTGCCAGGCAAAGCGTGCCATTATCAGTAGCTGCCGCGCCTGGCCAGGACGTTCAGTTTCTAACTTTCTCACGCTTGTCGTCAAGGGGCGTTTTGGTCTGATATGACAGCGGGGCCGCCTTTTCTGCACTCCAGCGACGCTCGGTTTCGATATTGCCTGGATTTGCCGTTCAAATTTGCTGATAAAAATCTCAAATTAGATGTGATTTTCAAGAACTTAAAAAAATTAGGGTGAATTCAAGTGTGACTGCCTTCAAATTCGCCATTTAAACAACTGCACAAGTTGGCACAGCCATTCCTTACGTCTGCCAGTCTCATTCTGTGAGACACCAAAGATCTGTATCCACTGCCCAGGGGCTCTGGAACTATATCTGCCGTGTGGGGGCGACGTGTCTGGGGGCTCATGTCGCATCGTGTAGTTCACCTCTCTCTCTCTCTCTCTCTCTCTCTCTCTCTCTCTATATATATATATATATATATATATATATATATATATATATATATATATATATATATATATATATATATATATACACAGTGAGAATGCCAACATTATTAGGGGCACTGTGGATGAAGACGAGGGACGCGCGAGCTACGGCTGGGCGCCCTTGGGTGTGGCCGGCAGAGACTAGAGCCTGCTGGCGTGGACTGGGGGGCCGAGCTGTTTCCCACATTGGCGCCCGTAACGTGGGGCCCCAGCTGTGCTCCGGGATGGACCATGACGAGGGCTTCCGCCGGTTTCTCCTCCATCTCCGTCATCGAGCCTGGCGTAGAACCTGGGGCCAGCGTAGTCTCCTACGCGCTGCTGCAGCTCCCAGTGCCGCTGTTTGAGAAGGGCACCGCCGGCGCAGGTGACGTCAAGAGCGTGATGGCGCCGACACCACCTCAAGAGCGGCTCGGTCCCTCGGCGCTGCAGTGCGTGTTTCTACACAGACGGCTCGAGAGGACATGGTGAGCGGCATCTAGTGTTCCAGTGAGATTTCGGGACTTTGAGGCCAGCTGCCAACGGTAGCGGCAGCTGCACCGTTAGAGCGATGATCGGCATCATCTGCGATCTTCCCCTCCTGTGGCCTGCGTGCTGCGGTGCGGTCTCTGTGGTGGCAAGGCATAGAACATGCGGCGGCTCCTTCCGACAACCTGCTGCGTGCACTCGTCAGAATGAGGCCGGAGAGGAAAACCAGACCAAGTGTGTGCCAGGGGACGGTTTAGGGCCTTTCGGTTCCTGCAAGACCTCAACTCCGAGGCTGCCCAATCTTTGCGAGGAGTCCGTCCTGGAAGCCAGCCAGGTTTAGGGCCTGTAGGTTTCTGGAAGACCTTGGTGACTCAGACATGCCAGCTCCGCTGATCCTCGTTCGGTACATTAGCAGTCTACAAGGTTCGTCCGCCGGTAGGAGTTGTTGGGATATGGGCGGATTGCCCAAGGCACCCTACCTCGACACACTGAGCCCCGCGGTTGGGCGCATGCCTGCGCATCAACCGCGGTCCGGTACAAGCTCGAGGAAACAATAGACGACAACCACGTGTACACTCGGACAGCATTTATTACGACTGCAACTAACACTTCGAGCAGGCCAGCTAGCTATAGTTGACATCGCTGAGGGTTCCCTCGAAAAAAATAATACACTAGGTAAAGAAGGGCTTCCGACTTACCAACTGGGGAATACGAGGGGGGGGGGGGGGGGGCGCGGCAAACGCCGCGGCAAGAACGTGGTTGACTAACCACGTGCGGGAATACGGGAGCGGCGGAGACTGCTGCGACGTTCGTTGCGCGTGCGGCGGTCATGGGACCCGAGGATTCCCACAGTGTGTCATGCCGTCGCTGCCAGCCATCGTGGGCCAGTGCCGTCAACGCATTCGCAGAGGGAGGGGCAGAGTGGGAACGCCGACATTATTAGTGGCACTGTGGACGAAGAAGACGAGGGACGCACGAGCTGCGGCTGGGCGCCCTTGGGCATGGCCAGCGGAGATTGGAGCCTGCTGGCGTGGACTGCGGGGCCGAGCTGTTTCCCCACAATATATATATATGCGTGTGTGTAATTACTATATTTAACTGCTTTTTATGAAAGAAGACAATAATAAAATACAAAAAGCGCGATTTATTTAATGTGCGGTTAATTCTGGTGTCCAGCACTGTTTGTAAAATCTGCGGATTGTGGGTTACTTTACGTATGATATATCTAAGAAATTTCATACATTCTTCAAATGATAACTGCTGACGAGTTGGTAACGAGCTTCTCCATCGCAACCCTTTAGCAACAAGATTGTGGGCCGCGCTTACCCTTTTATTTTCACTACGGTCATTCCGTGTGGCGGAACCTAGGAGGATATAAAAAAAAATATTGTCTTAGGGGGGAACCAAGGCGGTTTGTGCCAAACCAGAAGAAAACGCACATTTCAAGCTTCACGAGTGATAGGTTAATGATTTAAATCGTGCTTTTCTAGGAACAGGCTTACACCAACCTTTGTTATCTTCTTGCTTTTCATGGGCTTGGATAGGGGCAAGGAAAAAGGGAGAGAACGAGAGGCATCCTAAAGTCGTGGCACTGAGACATGCTCCTGCAACGGCTGCAGAATAGAGCGCCAGCCTTCCCCTCCTCGAGAAACTCTTCAGGATGAAAGATACGTTGAACCAAATGAAAACAGGCTGCGCTCTCGATGCAGAAAAAGCACTGACAAATAGAGTCTCAGAAATCACAAGCTTTCAGAAAATTTTGTTTCCTTTGTTGAAGGAAGGGAGCACCCTTTAACCAGTAAAAGGAGTCCCTAACCTCACGGGTGGTGGGAGGGGTGAAGGGGGGGGGGGAGTGCGGGATAGCTGCGAGTGTGGGGGGCATGCCCCCACTGCGCCCCCCCCTCCCCTGATTCCGGAGCCCCTGCCACTGCCTAACGGAACACTCGAGAGGTCGGCCAGCAAGGCTGAGAGGAAGATCCTGGCCTTTTCTGGTTCACGGCTGCCCACAAGAAGAAATGTTTACTCAAATGATGGGTGCAAGCCAATATGTAGTAAGCGGGTATCAATGGTGTCGAGCACGAGCTGTATGGTGTCATGAACTTGAACAGTATTGAGGCCGGTGTATTTTGGATCGACCAACAGCATGATGCCACCAGGATAAACTTTCGAGCAGAAGTTCCACTGCCAAGCCTCGCATCATTATGCCAAATAGAACTGGCAAAACAATGGCTCCTTGTGGTACGCCTCTACCGTGACGAAATATGTTAGACTGCTGCTGAGTGTGGCTTGAAAAGGACAGGCTGATGCACATCTCAAATGTGCTAGGGACAAAGGGACATGTCTCTCATTCCGTAATTGTTTTCAGTGCACTACCCACATCAAATCATGCATTATCAACTCACCCAAACCACTGTATAGCTTATCCGATAAAACGCAAAAGGAAGGGCCCTATGTTCTAGAAATGTATTTAGGAACACACTGTTGGGCTAGTGTAACTAGATTTTTGTGTAAAACAGACAGGTAAGTTGTCACCACCTGGGGTTCTTTAACATGCACCCAATGCACAGTACATGGGTGTTTTTACATTTTGCCCCCAGTGAAATGGAGCCATCAAGGCCGGGATCGAACCTCAAGCAGCAAAACGGCACAGCCACTGGGCTACCGCAGCGGGTAGCTGTCTTACCTCGTATGAGAAAGTTGGCGCAGCTGGCTGCGCGACTTGGCAATGGAATTGTCAATGCGGCCCAGGAAATCTGCGATGCTCTCGTCAGACTGTAAAGGTGTGTCCTCAGAGCCTGCCCTGTCCCCACCATTGGTGTCTCTGCCTGCAGAGGCTGAGGCACCACCTACTGCTGGTCCCGCCTCTACCACAGGCACTGCCAGCCATGTCCGCAAAAATAAGCTGTCACTTGTCCAGAGGCGGTTCGCACGCTTCAGCTCTTCCGTCTGTAAAAGTAATCCATTCTTGTAATCACTAACTTTGACTATGGCATCACTGCTAATATTCTGAGGCAAATCATCACTTACATAAACTTGCATCAATATGGAAAGACAATGAGAACGAATTCGCACTGTTACCAGAGTGAATGAGCAACCAAGATAAAGTTGCACTAAGAAAACCAAGCTGTAAGGAAGCGTAACGAGAGGCAGCGTAACGAGATGTTAGGGGGCAAGCTGTTTAGCATATAGAGTTGACAAACACTGTTCTTTATACCTGTAACCATAATAAGAATTTCGCAAGAATGTGGAATTCTTTCAACCATGTTCAACTACTGAAATTAAAATTCTTTTTGGTCAGTGAGCAGCTGAACTTCAGCTGAAGATAAAAACTAGCACAACAAAAGCAGAAAGAAAGGGAAAATAAGGAGAAGTGCGAAAAAGTAGGAAGAATTCTGTTAATACATAGCAACTTTAACGCTGAAAAAAAAAAAAAGAAGAAATAAAGCTAACTCACATGCCGGAACAACAGAGATGCTGTTATGCTGCTTCTGTGCAAGCAAAGAATGTTTCTCTTTTGTGGTTTTGTTTTGCTGGGGTCACAAAGCAATTAAAGCACATCAAAGCAGCTAGTATAAATACATTTAAGGAACACAGTTTGCATGCTTTGTTTTTTTTATGTGCTGATCTTCCAGTTTGAAAAGCACAGATAACCAGATGAAAACTGACGCATGAAGATGTGTCAATTCTCAAGTAACCGAAGTCACCTACAAGCATCATGAACTTATCGTGTATGCCTAATTCAGCCATGCACACTCAAGAAACTGATGAATATTCAACCTCTATTTGTTGACACCAAAAACACTTGAACTGGCTTGCAGGCAAATGGGAAGAAATCCAGGCTTGCAACGCCCTCAAGGGTTCCATGTCTACCAAGAACACGTAAGTGATGATACAACAATACTGAAACTAATATCTGCTGAGGTAAAGTGTACCCGAGTCCACACGATATGGCAAGACGGATGAAACCCCACCTCTTCATCTGCAGTCCTTATCTGAGCTACACTAGGACATCTGTAAACAGCACTCTCGCGAAGGCCGTTTATTACACCACATGCGACCTATCAGTTGCTGCAGCTTGGCACAGCAACAAAATTACGAGCATACATCTTCACTTGCGCTACCATCTCAGCAAAACTGCAAATGGGTGATCTTGTCTAGCAAAAATAATATCCGCTGATTTTTCAACAGCACCAATGGTGAGCGCAGTACTGTGTATAACACTTTGGCTATACAGCCATAACGTGCTATACAGCCACCACCTTCCAATTGAGTACCTGAGGCTTTATGTTGCAATGAGCATGATTTGAGTGCCTGTCCAGAGGAGAGAGGTCGTGTTAATAGCCGACCAGCATACTTACTGCTTATCTCCTAACAGATGAGAGGGGGGGGGGGGGCAGGTGCAACATATATTATTGTGGCAGATGTTGTGCTTTCGAGTAGAAAGAACCTCCCAATGAAAGTAACTTGCCGCCTTTTGTCAAATCTCTTCCTCAAGATGTATGACGGGAGATAGAGCAACGGAAATTCGTGGTGCACATTATCAGGGAAAAGGACCTTATGAACAGCGTCAAAGGTACAAGCGTAGGTTATACGCAAGTGTCTGCTCCCTGTTCCCGCTTTTCTGTTTTTCGTTCTATTAAAAGTAAAAATTGCGAGGATTGGCGGTACACAGCTCACGCCCTGGTCACATGAGAGACAAACGAAACTGTCGCAACTTCTCGAACCGCTCAGAGGGCCCAAATAGTACAGAGGACTTGTATTGCACCCAGATACAAGCTTCGCCACATTCTAGCGAGCCACACCTTCGACTATCCGCGCAGCTGGAACGAGAGAGCCGACACATTTTTAGCTTGCTCCTACGAGCTGTTTCCTCGATAACTATGCCAGTCCCAAATGCGCAAACCCACCTTAGACGCAGCATCTCCTCCTCGACCTACATATCACTCGGCCTCGATCCTGTGCTCCTCTCAGAGGCATAATGCTAGTTCCTGCTTCAATTTATCGCATTTTTCCCCGTCGACCAGCGCATGTCCAAGCTTTAATTGCAACACTGCACAACGGCACATACTGCGTGTTGGCCGCGAGCTTCATTCAAACACAGCTCGCCACTCATGTTTCACGGTACTGACCGACCACCTACAAGGTTATGTGGAATCTAAAATCGTGAAATCTGACACAAAAGCGGCAGTTTCGTTTCTGGAGAGGCACTGTGGGTCGACGACCGCCTGCACTCTAGCGAGACTGAGCGATGCACTGTCTGCTCACCGTGACTCCGTAGCGCAGCGCAATGCCCTGTAGCGTGTCGCCCGGCTGTACGACGTGCTTAATTGTCTTTCCGCTGCGCGAGACATACTTGCAGGTGCTGCCGTACTTCACCTGCTTCCTGGCGAAACTTCCGAGCAAAGCTGTCTCATTCCCACCAGAGGCGGACATCACCCCGCTGTCACCTAGCGAGACAGGCCTGGCAAATAGAGTTAACGGCCTGGTATTACTAGATAACTCACAGAGGGCGCTGCAAAACTTATACTTTAAAGCTATCGACGACACAGACGCTCTTTTTTGCGGCGAGTTTCGGTTTCAAGGAGCCTGCCAAAGGGAACTAATTGTTCGCATAGCTCCCACATGGGCTCCACTATTCAAAATTTGTTCGTTGAGATAGGTAGTGTCGAGGACGGGCCCCAAAGTACTCATTTGCTGTAGCCACCTAATGTTGATAATTATAAAGTTAATTACCGTAACTTCGCTAATTACGCACGTAAGTGCGGAAATTGCTATGTATCTAGAGGCCGTCAGTCCGTACACTCGAATGCTAAACATAACGTGACCAAGATATATATTTTTCTAAGTTCAAAAATTTGGTGCAGCTAAAAAAAAAAAAAAAAAGTTGTCGCAGTTTCACCTAAAAGGCGAAGCATCAATTGCGATAGCCAATTTGTAGAGAGCTATACAGAGTAATGATATTAGCTTTATCAGCTGTATAAACTTGGACATGCAGCAGCACCGGCAACACGCAGAACTGCTGTCGACGCCGTCGGCGTTTTGCCCGCGTTCGCTCAAAATGCGTGCGGCGTTGGTGACTGTTGCCGGAGCCTCTTATACAAATAGGCACTTGGTGCTGCAGTTAAACGTCGCCTCCCTTCCCTCCCCCTCCCCCCCCCCCCCACGGCCTCTCGCGCGTCGGAAGAAGGCGCGTTTGCTCTACATATATGGTGATTGTAAAGGAGGAAAGAGACGCCTACTTCTGCAGCCCTTAAGGGAGCACGGCGCAGAACGCGCGTTTGTTCTCCGCCGTGCGTTCACTCCCCGTGAAAGCGCGCGCCCCTCGCGCCCTTTCACTCGCACATACAGCGTTCGGCGCGCGGCTCTACGAGGCGGCGGCCACATCACGCCTGCGGTACGCCCTCCCGCTGGTGGCGCTGCCGCCACGCCGCCTCGAAAAGTTGGAGCTGCAGCACCGGGCGGCCATCCGACTCTGCCTGGGCGTCCCCCGGAGCTCCCAGATTGCCGCTACCCTTGCGGAGGCTGGAGCATGGCCCCTGTCGCTCCTCTTCCTGCAGCAGGGGCTGAGGCACGTCGACCGCCTCCACCATGCTCCTGATGGCAGAGGCCTGCTGCGTCGCCTCCAGTCCCGGCCTTCCTCAAGGATGGGTCAGCTGTGCCGCCTCTACGAGGAGGTGGTTGGCAACCCACCGCCGAATGCGGTACAGCTGCCCCCACCGCAGAGGCCTCCTGTCTCCATCGCCACGGAGCTGCCCGGGATTTCGAAGAGGCGCTCACCCGCTTGCGCCCTGCAGCAGACGGCCGCCTGCCTCCTGGACGAGACCCTCGGAGACCACCTCCTGGTGTACGTCGACGGTTCGGTGGTACCGGACACCGGCTCTGCCACGGCGGCCTGCACGGCACCAGCCCTGCAGAAGAGCAGGCAGTGTCGACTGCCCAGACACGCCAGCTCGACTGCAGCGGAGGTGGCAGGCCTCCACCTGGCCGTCGACCTACTCTCTGAGGAGCTTCCTGGGGTACCAGCGGCCATCCTCTGCGACTCCAGGGCAGCCCTCCTCGGCCTGCAGAGGCCAGAAAGCGCCAGCCTTGGAGTCGCACTGCTGTCTACCCGGCTGACAGCGCTGCAGGACGCAGGCCACCCGGTGTCCCTGCACTGGATCCCCGCCCACGTAGGGATCCCGGGCAACGAGGCAGCCGACACCCTGGCGAAGGACGCCCACCACACCACTGTGCCCCTCAGTCGGGCCGTGACGGAGGGCGACTTCACAGGACTGAGGCTGCGGCGACACCTGGCGACCCACCACCCAGACAAACGGGTGGCACTGGGATGCCCCCCACGACCACTCCCCCAGCGAGGCCTGGCTCGCAGGGAGACCTCGCTCCTTCTCCGGCTCCGCATCAGCTGCAGCTGGACGGCAGCACGCAGCTACCGACTGGGACGAGCGACGTCCCCGGCCTGCAGCTCCTGCGGGGAGCCGGAGACGATCGAACATCTCCTGCTGGCCTGCCCGGCGTACCTCCAGCAGCGGGGCCCACTCCTGCAGGAGTTCCGCCGCCTGGGCCTCCCCTGTGGCAAGGAGGAAGATCTCCTCTTCCCCGGCCGACACCACCTTTCTGCACTTCGAGGCGTCGTGGAGTTCCTTGACTCGTCAGGGCTCTCCGCACGCCTCTAAGGACATTTCTACAAGCGGGAAGGCCTCACGGCCTCCCACTCCACCCCGGGCCTGACCGGCCTGGCACAACACCCCTGCAGACTCTGCAGCACGCCAAGGCCTTCCATCTCGGCCTGATACGTGCCGCCTATGCCTGCCGGTTTTGCTTCGCCCAGCCATGGCGTCTCCACTCTATCCCTTCTTTCGCTCCCACTTACCCCTCCCCGTTGGCGCTGAGCCGTGCTCCCTCAAGGGCTGCAGAAGATAGCGCCAACCTTTCCCTTTCCCTCAAGAACCACTTACCACTTACCGCTGGCTGGTCCCTCACCAGCCACAGCTGGGAAATGCCGTCGCCGCCCGAGTGTTCTCCAATGGAACACCAACTCACTGCGGCGGCGGCATGCAGAGCTGTGCGCGCACCTCCTGCGGTGTGATTTCGACGTCCTCGCACTGCAGGAGGTGTACACTGTGGCCGAGGACCTGCGGCTGCCGGGATACACGGGCTACTCTGGCGCCACCACCTGCTCGACGCAGAGCTGCACGGACGCTCCCTGCCTGGAGGGTGCCCACAAGAAGGGGAAGCCGAGGACTGCCATCTACGTCCGCAGCAGTCTGGCCCACTCGGTGACCCCAGTCTCGGACGTCGTAGGCGGCGCCATGGAGTGCTGTGCTGTCACGGTACGCCTTGACAGACAGGACACGACCGTGGCGAGCGTCTACGTTCGTCCTGGACAACAGTGGGACCCCTCCAGCCTGGTGCGGCTTGCAGCACGCCTCGGTGGACATGCAGTCCTGTGCGGTGACTTCAACGCCCACCACACCGACTGGGGCAGCCGCAGGTGCACCCGCCGAGGCAGGGACCTCTGCAACGCCATCAGCCGAGCAGGCCTGGTGGTACTCAACAAAGGAGGACCCACGTACGTCCGCCGTGGGGTGAGCACAGCCATCGACCTCTCCCTTACCACCGAGCAGCGCTCCTATGACTGGGCTACAACTCCCGACACTTGGGGATCTGATCACTTCCCCATCTTGATCACCCCCGGGTGTGGGAGAAGGCCGAGGTCACGAACATACCACGTCACAGACTGGTCCCTGTTCAGGAAGCGCTGCAGTGAGTTGGAAGATGGCTGTGACCTCCTGAGTGCCATCATGGAGTGCGCCCAGGCAGCCACAGTCCAGTGCTCTGCTCTGCCCGATACTCCTGCCCCGGATCTGCTCCTGCTCAACCTCCGTGCGTCCAGGCGACGCGTGGAGCGCCGAGCAATCCGGACGGGCAATGCAGAGCACTGGACCGAATACAGGAGAGCGGATGCCCGCTGCAGACGACAGGCCAGGCGCAGAAGGAGCCAGAGCTGGGGGAGCCTCTGCGCCACCATCGAGAACCGCTCCAAGGGCCCCCTGGCCTGGCGCCTCCTAAAGTCCCTGACCGGCAGGAAGGTCAACCGCCACCCCGTCCTCGCGGTGGCTATCTCGCTGGGCATCAGCGAGGCGGCCCTGGCGGAGTTGCTAGCGGACCACTTCGCCCCCCCGGCTGCCCTCGCTGCGGCCATCCTGCCGGTCGGACTTCCCCCTGCCAACCCGCCTACCTGCCTGCTGGAGCTGCATCCGGAGTGGGCGACCAGCCAGATCGCGGCCATCTGCCAGGACCCACTGACTCTCCACGAGCTGCAGACGGCCCTGAGGAGGGGCAAGCGTCGCAGTGCACCGGGAGCAGACGGAGTGACACTCCAGATGCTCCGCAACCTGGCCACCAGTGAGCAACGACGCCTGCTCGACTGCTACAACAACATCTGGTGGTCAGGACAGGTGCCGGAGGCCTGGCGCACAGCCATCGTGGCCCCCATTCTGAAGAGCAATAAGCCGGCTAACGAGCTGTCCTCATACCGACCGGTCTCTCTCACCTCCGCTGCCTGCAAGGTGATGGAGGCCATTGCTCTGGCACGGCTCGAATGGGTGGCCCGCGCCTGCGGGTTCCTCGCGGACCAGCAGACAGGCTTCCGGCGCCGAAGGTGCACTGCGGACTCCATCGCAGACGTCGTCTCCACCCTGGAGGACGCCAGGGCCAGCGGAGACCTCGCCATGCTCCTCCTCATCGACGTCAAGGGGGCGTTCGATGGCCTCCCACATGCGGTCGTCCAGCAGGCTCTGGACCTCCTGGGCATTGGCGGCAACCTGCGGCGGTTCCTGTCATCGTTCCTGAACGACCGCACCCTCAGGGTCCGCGTGGGCCATGCAAGGAGCACTCCCCGTCCGGTCGCAGCAGGCGTACCACAAGGGTCAGTGGTGAGCCCGTTTCTCTTCAACCTCGCCCTGGCCCGGTTGCCTGCTGCACTGCCGACCGACCCTCACTACAAGGTGGAGTGCTCCATCTACGCGGATGACATCGCCCTGTGGGTGCGGGGACCGCCGCAGTCAAGCCGCCACGTGTGCCTGGCCCTCCAGAGAGCCCTGGACACCACGGCCGCCTACCTGGGAAGCATCGGACTCTCGGTTTCGACGGGGAAGACGGTGGCCCTCCTCGTCCACCCGAGAGCAGCGGCACGGCGCTCAGCTCCCCGGCTGCAGCTGGAAGGCGTGCGCATCCCATGGAGTACGACTGTGTCGTACCTTGGGCTGCGCATCGACCACCGGCTAACCTGGCGACCGGCAGTCGGGGCCATGCAGACCCAGACCATCAGGGTCCGCAAGGCCGTGTCGCAGCTCCTTGCTCATGGAGAGGGCTGCTCGGTGAAGTGGGCCCTGCGGCTCTACGAGGCGGCGGCCACATCACGCCTGCGGTACGCCCTCCCGCTGGTGGCGCTGCCGCCACGCCGCCTCGAAAAGTTGGAGCTGCAGCACCGGGCGGCCATCCGACTCTGCCTGGGCGTCCCCCGGAGCTCCCAGATTGCCGCTACCCTTGCGGAGGCTGGAGCATGGCCCCTGTCGCTCCTCTTCCTGCAGCAGGGGCTGAGGCACGTCGACCGCCTCCACCATGCTCCTGATGGCAGAGGCCTGCTGCGTCGCCTCCAGTCCCGGCCTTCCTCAAGGATGGGTCAGCTGTGCCGCCTCTACGAGGAGGTGGTTGGCAACCCACCGCCGAATGCGGTACAGCTGCCCCCACCGCAGAGGCCTCCTGTCCCCATCGCCACGGAGCTGCCCGGGATTTCGAAGAGGCGCTCACCCGCTTGCGCCCTGCAGCAGACGGCCGCCTGCCTCCTGGACGAGACCCTCGGAGACCACCTCCTGGTGTACGTCGACGGTTCGGTGGTACCGGACACCGGCTCTGCCACGGCGGCCTGCACGGCACCAGCCCTGCAGAAGAGCAGGCAGTGTCGACTGCCCAGACACGCCAGCTCGACTGCAGCGGAGGTGGCAGGCCTCCACCTGGCCGTCGACCTACTCTCTGAGGAGCTTCCTGGGGTACCAGCGGCCATCCTCTGCGACTCCAGGGCAGCCCTCCTCGGCCTGCAGAGGCCAGAAAGCGCCAGCCTTGGAGTCGCACTGCTGTCTACCCGGCTGACAGCGCTGCAGGACGCAGGCCACCCGGTGTCCCTGCACTGGATCCCCGCCCACGTAGGGATCCCGGGCAACGAGGCAGCCGACACCCTGGCGAAGGACGCCCACCACACCACTGTGCCCCTCAGTCGGGCCGTGACGGAGGGCGACTTCACAGGACTGAGGCTGCGGCGACACCTGGCGACCCACCACCCAGACAAACGGGTGGCACTGGGATGCCCCCCACGACCACTCCCCCAGCGAGGCCTGGCTCGCAGGGAGACCTCGCTCCTTCTCCGGCTCCGCATCGGCTGCAGCTGGACGGCAGCACGCAGCTACCGACTGGGACGAGCGACGTCCCCGGCCTGCAGCTCCTGCGGGGAGCCGGAGACGATCGAACATCTCCTGCTGGCCTGCCCGGCGTACCTCCAGCAGCGGGGCCCACTCCTGCAGGAGTTCCGCCGCCTGGGCCTCCCCTGTGGCAAGGAGGAAGATCTCCTCTTCCCCGGCCGACACCACCTTTCTGCACTTCGAGGCGTCGTGGAGTTCCTTGACTCGTCAGGGCTCTCCGCACGCCTCTAAGGACATTTCTACAAGCGGGAAGGCCTCACGGCCTCCCACTCCACCCCGGGCCTGACCGGCCTGGCACAACACCCCTGCAGACTCTGCAGCACGCCAAGGCCTTCCATCTCGGCCTGATACGTGCCGCCTATGCCTGCCGGTTTTGCTTCGCCCAGCCATGGCGTCTCCACTCTATCCCTTCTTTCGCTCCCACTTACCCCTCCCCGTTGGCGCTGAGCCGTGCTCCCTCAAGGGCTGCAGAAGATAGCGCCAACCTTTCCCTTTCCCTCAAGAACCACTTACCTACCGCCGCCGACCGCCCCACCTTGCCCGGAGAGCAGGGACGACGGCGACGCCATCTCCCGGCGCCCGAGGGACTCAGCCGCCTCCTCGTCATCGCCCGCGGCACGAGATGGCGCCCCCGCCGATCCGCCGGCTGCGCCGGCTCTCCTGCTCCTCTCGACCACCAGCGCCGCCCCTCGGACGCCCGGCGAGTCGTCCGCTGCCTCCTTCGCGCTCTCACCGAGGGAGGGCGCGCGCATCAACACGGTCGCTCCTCCGGCTGCCGGTGAGGCTGGCGCGAGCTCTCCTGCGTCGTCTGCTACGGCGGATGCTCGTGACGCGCCCGAGTCTGTGCCGTTGGGGCTCGCGCACGATCCCCGAGCAGACAGAGCCCCAGCCGGTCCGACGCAGCACGGCCTCGCCCACCCAGCGGCGAGGTTCCTGAAGGATCCCCCCCACCACACTCTACCGAGGCAGGAGGGGAAAAACAAGAAGCAGAAGAAGGCGGGGAAAAGCTCTGCACCCAAACAGGCTTCCCCCCCTGCTGCCCCTCCGGCCCCGACGCCCACTCTGGAGGGCTCCGGCACACCCACAGCAAAGGCTGCTGCACAGGAGGCCCCAACCACCCATGCACCACCAGCTGAGGGCTTCCAGCTGGTGCTGTCCAAGGCCGATCGCCGCCGCGCAAGGGCACCAGTGAGTGCTGCCATCCCGGTGAACCCCGCGGTCATTGGCACGGCCCTCTTCCGCCCATCTGTGGTGGGTGGCACTTTCAGAGGAGCACCACGCCTCTCTCTTGCGGCGGTGCTCTCAGCGCGGCCAGGTGTTGCCGCTGTGAGAGTCAATCACAGGCGCAACATCGTGGCCGCCGACGCCACCACCCAGAGGTGCTTGGAGGAGCTGCTGGCCACCACGGAGCTCCGGGGAATACCGGTGACTGCCCGGCAGCCTGCCGAGCGAGGCAGGAGCACTGGTTTTGTCCACGGCGCCGACGGCATCCCCGCAGACGCGGACCTGCTGGGGGCCATCGAGTCGGGAGTCCCAGTGCTGGCTGCTACCAGGGAGGCCAACACCATCACCATCCGGTTCGCGGGGCCGGTCCCCCCTGAGCATGTGAGCCTCTACAAGCTCCGGTTCAGGGTGCGACCGTCCAGACCGCGTCCACTGCAGTGCCAGCAGTGTGGCCGCTTTGGGCACGTGGCTGCCTCCTGCGACTCGCCATCCAGCTGCCGTCATTGTGGGAGGTCTCACGAGCAGGGTGACAGCTGCCCCAACGCGGCCCACTGCCGCAACTGCGGTGGCCACCACCCCGCAAATACTCCTGCCTGCCCCAGGTGGCAGGAGGAACGCAGGGTGGCCACCATCTTGGCAACAGCGCCTGCTCCCCTCTCCCGCCGGGCAGTCCGCGCTGGTGTCCGGGAGGAGAACCTGCGGGCCAAGGCCACCTCAACGCCTGTGCAAGGCCTGTCTTATGCACAGGCACTGGCCGGCCTCCCACAGGCGCCCCAGCAGAAGGCAGCCCCCCCCGGACGGCCACCCACACCGGCCCCACGGAAGCAGCGACGCCAGCCGCCAGCCACCCCTGGGAGCGAGCGCACCACAGCCCCAGCATCACTGGCAATGCCTGGCCCGGACCCTCGGGACCAGATCATTGCCAGCCTGCAGCTCGCCCTGAAGGCCATCGGGGAGATGCTGCCTGCCGAGAGCCCCCTCCGAGCCATCTGCCTGCAGGCAGTGGCAGTCCCGACCACAGTCAACCAGCATGGCTGATCCCTCACCAGCCACAGCTGGGAAATGCCGTCGCCGCCCGAGTGTTCTCCAATGGAACACCAACTCACTGCGGCGGCGGCATGCAGAGCTGTGCGCGCACCTCCTGCGGTGTGATTTCGACGTCCTCGCACTGCAGGAGGTGTACACTGTGGCCGAGGACCTGCGGCTGCCGGGATACACGGGCTACTCTGGCGCCACCACCTGCTCGACGCAGAGCTGCACGGACGCTCCCTGCCTGCAGGGTGCCCACAAGAAGGGGAAGCCGAGGACTGCCATCTACGTCCGCAGCAGCCTGGCCCACTCGGTGACCCCAGTCTCGGACGTCGTAGGCGGCGCCATGGAGTGCTGTGCTGTCACGGTACGCCTTGACAGACAGGACACGACTGTGGCGAGCGTCTACGTTCGTCCTGGACAACAGTGGGACCCCTCCAGCCTGGTGCGGCTTGCAGCACGCCTCGGCGGACATGCAGTCCTGTGCGGTGACTTCAACGCCCACCACACCGACTGGGGCAGCCGCAGGTGCACCCGCCGAGGCAGGGACCTCTGCAACGCCATCAGCCGAGCAGGCCTGGTGGTACTCAACAAAGGAGGACCCACGTACGTCCGCCGTGGGGTGAGCACAGCCATCGACCTCTCCCTCACCACCGAGCAGCGCTCCTATGACTGGGCTACAACTCCCGACACTTGGGGATCTGATCACTTCCCCATCTTGATCACCCCCGGGTGTGGGAGAAGGCCGAGGTCACGAACATACCACGTCACAGACTGGTCCCTGTTCAGGAAGCGCTGCAGTGAGTTGGAAGATGGCTGTGACCTCCTGAGTGCCATCATGGAGTGCGCCCAGGCAGCCACAGTCCAGTGCTCTGCTCTGCCCGATACTCCTGCCCCGGATCTGCTCCTGCTCAACCTCCGTGCGTCCAGGCGACGCGTGGAGCGCCGAGCAATCCGGACGGGCAATGCAGAGCACTGGACCGAATACAGGAGAGCGGATGCCCGCTGCAGACGACAGGCCAGGCGCAGAAGGAGCCAGAGCTGGGGGAGCCTCTGCGCCACCATCGAGAACCGCTCCAAGGGCCCCCTGGCCTGGCGCCTCCTAAAGTCCCTGACCGGCAGGAAGGTCAACCGCCACCCCGTCCTCGCGGTGGCTATCTCGCTGGGCATCAGCGAGGCGGCCCTGGCGGAGTTGCTAGCGGACCACTTCGCCCCCCCGGCTGCCCTCGCTGCGGCCATCCTGCCGGTCGGACTTCCCCCTGCCAATCCGCCTACCTGCCTGCTGGAGCTGCATCCGGAGTGGGCGACCAGCCAGATCGCGGCCATCTGCCAGGACCCACTGACTCTCCACGAGCTGCAGATGGCCCTGAGGAGGGGCAAGCGTCGCAGTGCACCGGGAGCAGACGGAGTGACACTCCAGATGCTCCGCAACCTGGCCACCAGTGAGCAACGACGCCTGCTCGACTGCTACAACAACATCTGGTGGTCAGGACAGGTGCCGGAGGCCTGGCGCACAGCCATCGTGGCCCCCATTCTGAAGAGCAATAAGCCGGCTAACGAGCTGTCCTCATACCGACCGGTCTCTCTCACCTCCGCTGCCTGCAAGGTGATGGAGGCCATTGCTCTGGCACGGCTCGAATGGGTGGCCCGCGCCTGCGGGTTCCTCGCGGACCAGCAGACAGGCTTCCGGCGCCGAAGGTGCACTGCGGACTCCATCGCAGACGTCGTCTCCACCCTGGAGGACGCCAGGGCCAGCGGAGACCTCGCCATGCTCCTCCTCATCGACGTCAAGGGGGCGTTCGATGGCCTCCCACATGCGGTCGTCCAGCAGGCTCTGGACCTCCTGGGCATTGGCGGCAACCTGCGGCGGTTCCTGTCATCGTTCCTGAACGACCGCACCCTCAGGGTCCGCGTGGGCCATGCAAGGAGCACTCCCCGTCCGGTCGCAGCAGGCGTACCACAAGGGTCAGTGGTGAGCCCGTTTCTCTTCAACCTCGCCCTGGCCCGGTTGCCTGCTGCACTGCCGACCGACCCTCACTACAAGGTGGAGTGCTCCATCTACGCGGATGACATCGCCCTGTGGGTGCGGGGACCGCCACAGTCAAGCCGCCACGTGTGCCTGGCCCTCCAGAGAGCCCTGGACACCACGGCCGCCTACCTGGGAAGCATCGGACTCTCGGTTTCGACGGGGAAGACGGTGGCCCTCCTCGTCCACCCGAGAGCAGCGGCACGGCGCTCAGCTCCCCGGCTGCAGCTGGAAGGCGTGCGCATCCCATGGAGTACGACTGTGTCGTACCTTGGGCTGCGCATCGACCACCGGCTAACCTGGCGACCGGCAGTCGGGGCCATGCAGACCCAGACCATCAGGGTCCGCAAGGCCGTGTCGCAGCTCCTTGCTCATGGAGAGGGCTGCTCGGTGAAGTGGGCCCTGCGGCTCTACGAGGCGGCGGCCACATCACGCCTGCGGTACGCCCTCCCGCTGGTGGCGCTGCCGCCACGCCGCCTCGAAAAGTTGGAGCTGCAGCACCGGGCGGCCATCCGACTCTGCCTGGGCGTCCCCCGGAGCTCCCAGATTGCCGCTACCCTTGCGGAGGCTGGAGCATGGCCCCTGTCGCTCCTCTTCCTGCAGCAGGGGCTGAGGCACGTCGACCGCCTCCACCATGCTCCTGATGGCAGAGGCCTGCTGCGTCGCCTCCAGTCCCGGCCTTCCTCAAGGATGGGTCAGCTGTGCCGCCTCTACGAGGAGGTGGTTGGCAACCCTACCGCCGAATGCGGTACAGCTGCCCCCACCGCAGAGGCCTCCTGTCCCCATCGCCACGGAGCTGCCCGGGATTTCGAAGAGGCGCTCACCCGCTTGCGCCCTGCAGCAGACGGCCGCCTGCCTCCTGGACGAGACCCTCGGAGACCACCTCCTGGTGTACGTCGACGGTTCGGTGGTACCGGACACCGGCTCTGCCACGGCGGCCTGCACGGCACCAGCCCTGCAGAAGAGCAGGCAGTGTCGACTGCCCAGACACGCCAGCTCGACTGCAGCGGAGGTGGCAGGCCTCCACCTGGCCGTCGACCTACTCTCTGAGGAGCTTCCTGGGGTACCAGCGGCCATCCTCTGCGACTCCAGGGCAGCCCTCCTCGGCCTGCAGAGGCCAGAAAGCGCCAGCCTTGGAGTCGCACTGCTGTCTACCCGGCTGACAGCGCTGCAGGACGCAGGCCACCCGGTGTCCCTGCACTGGATCCCCGCCCACGTAGGGATCCCGGGCAACGAGGCAGCCGACACCCTGGCGAAGGACGCCCACCACACCACTGTGCCCCTCAGTCGGGCCGTGACGGAGGGCGACTTCACAGGACTGAGGCTGCGGCGACACCTGGCGACCCACCACCCAGACAAACGGGTGGCACTGGGATGCCCCCCACGACCACTCCCCCAGCGAGGCCTGGCTCGCAGGGAGACCTCGCTCCTTCTCCGGCTCCGCATCGGCTGCAGCTGGACGGCAGCACGCAGCTACCGACTGGGACGAGCGACGTCCCCGGCCTGCAGCTCCTGCGGGGAGCCGGAGACGATCGAACATCTCCTGCTGGCCTGCCCGGCGTACCTCCAGCAGCGGGGCCCACTCCTGCAGGAGTTCCGCCGCCTGGGCCTCCCCTGTGGCAAGGAGGAAGATCTCCTCTTCCCCGGCCGACACCACCTTTCTGCACTTCGAGGCGTCGTGGAGTTCCTTGACTCGTCAGGGCTCTCCGCACGCCTCTAAGGACATTTCTACAAGCGGGAAGGCCTCACGGCCTCCCACTCCACCCCGGGCCTGACCGGCCTGGCACAACACCCCTGCAGACTCTGCAGCACGCCAAGGCCTTCCATCTCGGCCTGATACGTGCCGCCTATGCCTGCCGGTTTTGCTTCGCCCAGCCATGGCGTCTCCACTCTATCCCTTCTTTCGCTCCCACTTACCCCTCCCCGTTGGCGCTGAGCCGTGCTCCCTCAAGGGCTGCAGAAGATAGCGCCAACCTTTCCCTTTCCCTCAAGAACCACTTACCTACCTACCGCGGTGCTGAGCCGTGCTCCCTCAAGGGCTGCAGAAGATAGCGCCAACCTTTCCCTTTCCCTCAAGAACCACTTACACCGGTGACGATTTCATCTTCATTGACGTCATACGGAACCTCACGGCGACGCCGACGGCAGAAATCTGCTTTTGAGTGTCCATATAATTGCTGTCGCAATAAAATGCGCTTTTTGTGAGTGTGCAGACGATTGCGCGTCTTACATCTTAGTTGCAGTACTCAAATGCGCAAAGAAAGAAAAGGGGTTAAACAAAAGAGGGGGGTTAAGTCGGCCTCAGGGGGGGTTACAACCCCCGAACCCCCCTCCCCGTCGGTGCGCCACTGCATCTACGTTGCGAATACGACCGGCAGCCTACGGGAACGGTGACGTACAGATGTTGGGGACACAGCGCTGTGCCGCTGTGTGCTAGTGTGCCGACCGCGGCCTTCCGGGTGGCACCGTTTGCAATGAATGTCGGCGGCTGCCGCTAGGAGCGCTGCAGTGCGGGTATTTTTTTTTTGGAAGCGGGTTGTGGCGCACGATAAGTGGTTCTTGAGGGAAAGGGAAAGGTTGGCGCTATTTTCTGCAGCCCTTGAGGGAGCACGGCTCAGCGAATGTGTTGCATGGTGAAAGCAGTGTAAAGCGGCAGTTTTAAACCGCGTTAGGGAAGCTAGTGGAGGTAGCCGGATAGCGAGTTTGCCGTACGGCTTACCATGGGGCCTTGTTCAGGTATTTTACTGGGCTTTCTCGATAGGTGGACGGGTGGACAATGGCGCGGCAGGCTAGGAAGGACAGGGGTGATGACGAGCTGGTGCAGTGCGAGGAGTGCAAACGTTGGTGTTATTTGGACGAGACGCACTTCGCCAGTTTAGCCGACGCTGAGGAGGCTAGCTTCGCGTGCAGGTCGTGTGAAGGATTTAAGGGAGCTGTGCGGCGGATGAAAGGGGAATGGGCAGCCAGTGTGGAAGAGCTCAAAGGGGAGCTGAAGGTGGAGCGAGAGCGGCGAATTGAGCTCGAAACTCGGATCGGCGAGTTGCTTCACAGGGAGGGGGCCGAGGCCGTCCTGGTAAAGCGAATAGCTGGCGAGCTACAAGAAGAACGGGAAAAGCGGGCCGTGCTGGAAGAGCGGGTGGAGGCGCTAATGGTACAGGCGGCGCGTAATCCCGGGTCAGCTCAGGCGGGCGGCGGGGACAGCGCGGAGACTCAGGCAGAGGCATGCCATGAGAGCAGGGAGGGACGCCTAGGGGCCGTTGAACAGCAGGCGAGAGCCGGCGGCAACACGGCGGTTCCACAACTCTACAGCGAGGTAGTGCGGCAGGCTTCGGGTGGGAAGGGACGAACGGCAGGGAGCACATCGTCACGTGTCAGTGGCGCAGGGCGGGTGGAGAACCAGCTAGTGCGAACTGGAGGACGACAATCGCAGGCGGGAGGCAAACGTGTAGAGCGAAGGGTCCTAGTGGTGGGGGACTCCAACGTAGCTAGGGTTAAGGAGGGCGTCCTTACAACAGTGAAGGCAGACGGGCGGGTGAGGGTGGAGGCCCAGTCAGGGAAGTGCATGGTTGACGCAATGGCAAAAGCTCAGAAGGTGGTATCGGACAACCTCGAGCATGGTCGTTATCCATGCTGGTCTCAACGATGTGCTGAAGGGAAGGAGCCGGAACCTAAACGGACAGTTAGAGGTTGGGTTGCGTAAACTCAGAGAAACCTCTGCGAAAGTGCATGTGACCATATGCACAATCCCACATGTCCGGGGCCAGGCTAGCGCGATGGAATGGAGGGTGCTTGAGGCTAACCGGGTCATTACGGGTCTGAGCAGACCACTTGGGTACGGTGTAATGGACGTAAACCGGGAAGTGTACGAGTCTGGCTCCCAGCCTTTTGCACAGGATGGCATTCACTACAGTGGTGCCACGGGCGGGAGCGTAGGTAGTAGGATAGGGCGCCAAGCTACGGCTTTTTTGGGGGGACCCAGAGCCCTAAGACCACCAGTGTAGACGAAGACGGACCCAGAGAGGCTCCAAGATTCAAGAAACGTAGAATCGGTAGAAGAAATAGACGTAAGCACCAGGGGCAAGGTCATTCTGACATAGGTTACATTAACATGCAAGGTGGCAGGAATAGGCTGAAGTGGGAGGAGATAGACGAGAAACTAAGGCAAGAAAAGCTGATGGTATACGGGTTTGTGGAGACACATCTTAGGGACACGGAGCAACCTCCCTGTAATCCTGACTATGCATGGGAATATTGCAATAGAACAGAGGGCAGCAGAAAAGGGGGTGGAATTGGTGCATTCATTCATAAAAGTATGAACTGGCAAAGGGTCAAACAGGAATGCAAGGAGCATTTATGGCTAAAAGGGAAAGTTGCAGGAGAGCAGACACTCCTTGGTTTTGTATACCTGTGGACAGGAGCAAATGCCAAAGAGGAAAACAAAAAAATGCTGGAATGCATATCAAGTGACATTAATGAGCTAGGAGAAGGGTGCGAGATTATTATACTAGGAGATATGAACGCACACATAGAAGACATGGACGGGTACACAGACTCAACGGGCAACATGATGCTGGATATGTGGGAAATCCATGACTTAGTTGTATGCAACAGTACTGAGAAGTGTGAAGGGCACATAACATGGGAGGTAGGGAGCATGCAGTCGACGATAGATTATGCACTAATGTCACATAGGATGCACGATAGGCTAAATGTAATGAGCATAGATGAATATGGCTCCAGAAGTCTAGGTAGTGATCACAAACGTATTAAGGTGAGTTTTAGAAGGGAAATGAAAGTAGGTAGGAGGCAAGATGAACAACCAGGTGGGATATTTTACTCGGAAAAGCAGCTTGAAATAGCAACCCAGCAAATTGAGGAAGTAATTTCAGAGGATACAAAAACAGAATGGACATATGCAAATTTAACAGGACTATTTGAGCTAGAGCTTACTAAGGTACGAGTCAGGACAAAAGGGAACAGAAGACGTAAACCCAAGAGCTGGTGGGATGAGGAGGATAAGAAGGCCATAGAGAAACGCCAGGAAGCATCCAGGGAACACAGATATTCAAAGCAGAGGGGTGAACCAGAAGCTGATGTAGGCAGAAAATGGAACAACTTCTTAAACTGTAGAAGGGAAACATCCAATTTGATCAATGAGAAGATCAGAAGAAAGGGGAGCCAATGGTTGTCAGAAGTAAAGAAAAAGGATAGAAAAGCAGCGAAGAAATTTGGAAACATCTCAACTCCTTGAGTAATAATGCTAGCCTAGAGCAGAGGTTTATAGTTACAGCTCAAGGTGTTCGACTAGAGGGAGATGAGGCAATGAAACATATAAGAACAATGATGACAGAAAAATTTAAAGAACGAAACATAGCATGTGCTCAATCAGGTGAGGATGGACTAGTCAGTGCAGTGGCTCCACTGGCACAAAGCGAGTGGGAAAGGGCAGAGAAGAGGGTTCCTAGTAGCACGTCGACAGGTCCTGATGGCATCCCAATTATGTTGATAAAGACATTGGGCCCAAAATCTAAGAAAGCATTAAGAGAGGCAGTGAGCAAAATGATAATGGACGGTAAAGCCCCCGACGGGTGGAGACTGAGCAGGATGAGCATGATATATAAGGGAAAGGGGGACAAAGCTGACATAAACAACTACCGTCCCATAACAGTGACGTCAGTGGTTTACAGGGTGGTGATGCAGATTATAAAGGACAGACTGCAGGCATGGGTGGAGAGCGAGGAGGTGCTGGGGGAACTACAAAATGGTTTCCGAAAACAAAGAAGGTTAGAAGATAATCTGTTCTCATTGACACAGTGTATTGAAATAGCAGAAAAGGAACACAGGCCCCTATGGCTTGCCTTTCTGGATATCAAGGGAGCCTATGACAGTGTAATCCAAAAGGATTTGTGGGACATACTGGGCACTCTAGAGGTGGAAGATGGAGTAAGAAATCTTTTAAAAGATATCTATAAAAGTAACAGGGTGGTTATAAAATGGGAAAACAAGGTATCTGGGCCTATAGAGATACAGCAGGGGCTTAGGCAGGGGTGCCCTCTGTCACCTCTGTTGTTCATGCTGTATTTACAAGGATTAGAGAAAAAATGAGAGAGGAGCGGACTTGGCTTCAACCTTTCCTATTTCAAGCAAGGAGAATGGATTAAACAGTCATTACCAGGACTGATGTATGCGGATGACATTGTACTTGTGGCTGACAGCAAGGAAGACTTGCAGAGATTAATGGACATCTGTGGTAAAGAGGGAGATAGCTTAGGTTTGAAGTTTAGTAAAGAAAAATCGGCAGTCATGACTTTAATGATAATCAGGGCAGCGAGCATAGGATACAGGAGGTTACGCTGGAGGTGGTGGATAAGTACAAATATCTTGGAGTGTGGATAAACAATGGGGCTGAGTACCTAACGGAACATGAAAAATATGTGACGGCTAAAGGTAGCAGAAATGCAGCTGTGATGAAAAATAGGGCACTGTGGAATTACAATAGGTACGAAGTGGTGAGAGGGATTTGGAAAGGGGTGATGGTCCCTAGTTTGACTTTCGGCAATGCGGTCCTGTGCATGAGATCAGAGGTTCGAGCAAGGTTGGAAGTTAAGCAGCGAGGGGTAGGTAGACTGGCTCTGGGAGCACACGGAAATACACCAAATCAGGGGGTACAGGGTGACATGGGATGGACGTCATTCGAGGGCAGGGAAGCCAGCAGCAAGATAGAATTTGAGGAGCGATTGAGAGAAATGGCAGAAAAGCGGTGGGCAAGGAGAGTTTTCAGTTATTTGTACATGAGGAATGTTCATACAAAATGGAGGAAGCTGACCAGAAAAGTGTCAATCAAATATTTGGACTGCAGGAGGGGTGCAAACCAGGAAACAGCGGTTAAGAAAAAGGTTAAGGAAACAGAGAGGGGTCTGTGGAAAATGGGGATGCTGACGAAATCAGCACTGGGAACATACCGAACTTTCAAGCAAGAAATTGCCAAAGAAAATATCTACGATAATTCTAGGGGAAGCTCTTTGTTGTTTGAAGCCAGGACGGGAGTATTGCGGACTAAGATGTACCGAGTCAAGTACCAAGGTATATACACGTTGTGCTGTGCGTGTGGAGAAGAAGAGGAAACGGCTGAACACCTCATACTTTTCTGTAAGGGGCTTAACCCTACAGTGCAAGGCAACGGGGCTGATTTTTTCAAAGCATTGGGGTTTAGGGACAGTGAAGGCAAAATAGACTTTAAGCGGGTAGAAATAACCAAACAGAGGTTATCTGATTGGTGGATAAAATCAAGGCAGGGGTGAAATTTCACCCACCACAAAGTACAAATTATGTTAATAGTCATGGCTAGGTGGCGTATGCCACCGCCCGATTTAAAGGGTTCAGCCTCATCCATCCATCCATCCATCCACGTGCCGCGGCGCCATCCGCTCTTCATAGACCGCCTTGTTTTCACATAGGGGCTGCTGCCCTTTTTGTATTTATAAAGCCGTAGGAGCAGTAAATTTCTCATGTAAAAAGGTGATTTCTAATATAGGGTTTCTTTTGACTATAAGAAGGCTTATTTACTGCTTGCGGCCTGCGTTTGAGCTTACGTACCAGCTAGCTCTGTTTCGAGTGTCGAACCTCCGATGGTTCAATTTAGGAAAAGGAAGAACTACATTCGTTTTCTATATAAGACAGTCCAGCTCATTGCAACGTAGGATTTTTAAAGTATACTTATTCGGCGACGTTTTACTAATAGAGAATAAGAATGCCTAATTTATATGGACCTGTGGAACTGACTATATATAGGATGTTTCTTTTTTCTTTAGACAATACAGATTTTATTTTTAAAAAGTAACGAACGAAGCGAACCTGGTGTTTTCGCCGACGAGTTCATAAGCGAGCCGGACATTGTCGCTAATAACGTGAGCTTCAGATGACTAATTAGCACAAATGTATTGATTACATTTTTTATTCGGGGACTTGTGGGGACCGTTGTCTAAGCCAGGGGCGGATCCAGGTTTTTTCTGAGGGGGGGGGGGGGGGGGGGCGTCAGCTTCTGTCAATGATGATGGTGATGATGATAGTAGCCTTTCTTATTTACCGAAATTTACCGTTTTTGCTTACGATAAACCCGCGTTTTATACGGCTAGAGCAACACCTGTAGCCCTCCGTGGTGGCTCAGTCAGCTCAGGCGTTAAGCACGCGATCGCGGGATCAAATCCCGGCCGCGGCGGCCGCATTTCGATGGAGGCGAAATGCAAAAACGCCCGTGCTCTTGCGTTGTACAAAGTGCAGGTTAAAGAATTCCATGTGGTCAAAATTAATCCGGAGCCTTCCACTACGGCGTGCCTCATAATCAGAATTGGTTTTGGCACGTAAAACCCCAGAAAGAGGAAGAAGCCCTTTAGCGAAGCCAGGTATCGGTTTCTCCGAGCTTATAGGAAAAGGACGTTACCCAATACAACCATGTGCTTGGCGGCTGCACCTGATAATGCAGGTTGTTCGAAACTAAGCTTTATGGTTTTCTTAAAATTAGGCACTGGGAGGCACGCGAAGACCACTGTGCAAATAAGTTATGTGGCCAGGGGGACACAAAGTGAGATGATAATTATCGCTGTGAGCAGCCCAATTAACTAAAATTGAACAATTATTTTTGGTTGACTGCCGTAAGTGGGTATGTTTGTATTGAAAACTTAGAGACAGTCGTGTTTCTAAACCGTATCAGTCGGAAGAATTATTCTAGTGTGTCCGTGCTCCGAGATATCCGACTCCAAATTTCAATTGTCGTACTGCGCAGAATAATCGAGTCGACGCGAGAGCGGTTTATGCTTTGCGTTGCTGTGGAGGGGAGGAATTTTGGACATTTTTAGGGCATTGGCATCTTGATGGGTGAAATGTTGTCATGAGATTTGTGCATGACAACACCAAGCTTAAAGCGGCAGTATGAAATATTCGTTAGCATAGCTAAAACGGTTTCTGCTGTTGATGGTGCAGTTGTTGCTCTTGATTTCAATAGAACTTCCAATACTTGGAAATCAGCAGTCACTTTATTTGCGTAGCACAGACAAGGACCATGCCCGGTCGTGTAGTCACCATTACACGCACGCGTACTGCCCTCCGGCTTCTCCGCTCGCGCCATTATCTCGGCATGGCAGCTGCCGCCATCTTTACAGGCTGCGCGGTCGCGTGTTACGACAGCGGTTACGGGTTCTTAGATTTTTTAAAAATTTCCGCAGCAGTGAGGGGAAGGTGGACAGTTATCATCTTTGCCAATGCCTTCGCCCCGTTGTCAGACTAAACGCCGCACCCAACAGCCGCGTCACATCAGGGAGGAGCTTCGCGCCGATCCTCACTCTCTTGCGTGCGTAATCATGCGAACGACAATTAAAATTTGGAGTTGGATATCTCGGAGCACAGACACGCTAGAAGAATTCTTCCAAGTGAAACTGTGTAAAAACATGACTGCCTCTAACTTTTGAATACAAACATACACACTTACTGCAGTCAATAAGAAGTTAATTATTCAATTTTGGTTAATTGAGCTGCTGACAGCGATAATGATCATCTCACTTTGTGTCCACCTCGCCACATAACTGATTTGCGCAGGTGGTCTGCGTGTGCCACCCAGTGCAGAACTTTAAGAAATCCATAAAGCTTAATTTTGAACACCCGGTATATCTAGCCTGTATTGTTTCTTAAAATAAATTTTGGCATGATATTTTGCAGGTTCGTTATAAATGCGTAAGCACGGGTCCGTCTTTGGAGTTCTGTTGGGACACCCTAATTTCCTTAAGGAGATTCTTTGTGTTCGGCTGAGACACCTTCGTTTGCTTTGGAGGACTAACTCCCGTATTCTCAAACAGCCCTGGACTCGAAGCTCTTACTCCACACTACCTTGTTGAGCACAGCGCCGCTTCTCGACTGATAAAGACGCGACAATTCTCAAGAATTCCCGTGAATGATCATGAAGCTCAGTGACCACTTCTGTAGAGGGATGGCGGTGCCATCTTCTCTCTTGAGTCGTAGTGGTGTGTTGACTAGAGGAACGTTCTTGAATCCGGGCGTAACGCTCCGCTCCAACGCAGCAACCACTACTCTGGTTCTTTATAATATGCGAATCACCGCGTATGAAGACTCACGACGCCACCTACAAGAATAACGATGTGGCGTAGTAGCCGAGAGCGCGAGCCAGCGTCTTCATGTTTTGTTTCCCACGCGACGTCATCCGTTTACACAAGGCGCGCATCTGCTCCCGTTTCTCTAACCACGCGACGCCATCCTAGGCCCGCGCACTGGCGTTGGCCGCTGACGTCACGCTCCCCCACTTCGCAGCCGCGGCTCGAGGCTTTGCCCCGCTCCGCGAGAACGCCCACTCAGATAAACGGATCCGGTGGGCTTGAGCCTCCTATGCTTAATGTAGGACAATATAACTGCGAAGTTACAATGAAAAACTTGTAGCGTACGAACGGCACTGTGCTCGTACTGGATATTGTCAACGTGTAACTGTGATCACAATGAGTGCTACAGTTAAAGAAAAGTTGCCTAAGCGTAGTTCTTAGTTTAGCTGTTAGTTGTTATTATTTATATATGAACACTTCAGCGAGAGATCTCTTTCATTAAGCGGGTTGGTCGCGGAACCGATGACAGCCAATGAGGCAACCGTTGACACCCCAAGGGGAAACTAAGTTAATCAGGCGCGAAGGCGCTCGAGCGGACCTTGGCGTGCTTGGCAAAAGGGACGTCCCCTTGTTCATTCGACGCTACCGACGGGACGAGTAAGGCACGGCAGGTGCCAGGAGGTCCAAGGTGTTCATGAGAAAAAATAACTACGGCAACTTCGCGACACCACACTCCTACGGAATACAACTAAGCTTGTGAGCGAGCTAGCTTTACTTCTACATGGCTGATACGACTGGTACTCGCGAAAAATACTTTTGAAGAATGCTGGTGGCCATATTTGTTTTGCGACAGGGCCATATCCCTGTCAGCGAGGGGGGGGGTCAGGACATCCGGACGTCCCCCCTGGATCCGCGCCTGGTCTAAGCGGCAAATTAGGAGGCAGTTACATTTTCATCCACACGCATCATTTAAAGGCCTGGAGAATCGCGCCCAATTCAAAATATTCAAGAAGTGTGCGGCGGAGTTCGAATGACAGCATACCGCGGCAAATCCTAACTCGACACACAGCCGCACATGCTTGCCAGGTAAATCAAATATGTGACGCTTCAGTAAGCTGCCGCGACTATATACAGCCGAGACGTTCGGTTTGCTCCTTTCTCGCGCTTGTCGTCACGGTATTTCGGTCTGATACGACAGCGCGCGGTCGCCTTTTCTGCGCTCCAGCGTATTGCCTGAATTGACTGTCGAAGTTCGATCATAAATATCTCGAATTAAAGGCTACTTTCAAGGTAAAAAACATAAGGTGCGTTCAAATGTGAGTGCCTTCATATTCGCCAGTTCAACAACTGTATAAAAAGGTAATTGATATTTTTTTTTGTTAATTCGTCTTCTGAACCTCACGTTGTTAGCGGCAATGTATTTCCGCATCGCCTTGGAACTCATCTGCAAGACAACGTCATGTTGGCTGCTCTTATATAGCCTCTTTATAAAAAATTTGGATTGTCTATAAACCCCCCCCCCCCCCTGCATATGACTTCTCTTTGTTGTGCTTCGCGCGTTTATACGTTTGACAAACTCACCGTTGTATCGCATGCCGTGATGCGACTGACGTCGTGCAGCAAGAGCTGCTCTTTCAGGGCAAAATATTAACTTTTGCTTCACTTGCCAGAATTTTCCTGTATGGAATTACTCCTATTGATTGTTTGTTTTCCCCATACTTTCCTGCCCTTTTGCTTTTCTTGCGATAGTGTGTGGACACTCCAGGCGAATTTCCACCGTCGCCGTTATGTTCCGTATATAAAATTCCAAGTGCGATATAATATTGCGGCCGCCCGCCGTATTATGTCAGTACGAGCGAAAGCTTGCCAGGGTGAGCCGAGAAGGATGATTGCTTGATTAGTATATGAGAACTATTTGGTACATGCAGAAAACACGTACAATGTTCCCCGTATATTGTACGTGTTTTCATAAGATCTAATAAACATTCTTCAGCGAGAACCATGCATGTCTCTATAGCACTGCTTTTTTGAAGCAGGCTTTATGTTAAACTGCTTCGACGATAAACAAGCTGGAGCTGTTAATTAAGGCAACTTTCTTGATCAAGAATTATGCGTACCTCATCACAAGTTGTGCGACCTGTTTTGTCTTCTGTCATCATCACAGCATTCAGAACACTACCATTTTCTTTAAATAAAGGTGGCAAGTAAATTACTTTAAGTTATTCATTTCACATTCCCAATAGGCACAAGCTATAATGATTTCACTTGCCAAGACAGCACATTCATCCACGTGACTGGAATAGAGATCGAGATTTCATTTCATTTATTTATCTTAAAGACCCCACGAGGTCGCGTATTGCATGCAGTACAGATGGCGACTTTCGCTGGTGGTTTATTGGAGCCGTTGTGCACCATCATTTTGCAATCCATCAGCGCTCGCGGCTTTGCAAACTACGGCGTTGGGCGCACTCTTCTGATACAGAAGCTTTGCGGTGGACACCAGATCCTTCGAAGTTCTCCGATTCGGCGCTCTCAACGGCTGAGCAAAACATTTAAGGAGGCCACCGACTAGGTGCACCTGTGCCACTTTGATGGAAGTTCTTTCGCACATACATATATGTATGTATATATTTTGTCTCTTTAATTTTCTGCTTTGAGATACAAGGTTTGTAGGATACTTATGGAATATCGTACTTATCACATCGATTTCACACGCGATTTATTGCGGCGAAGATAGTTGAAAACGCCGTTCACCATAATAGAAAACGTGCGTTCGATGAACCAGCTTTTTAAATACTTTTCACACACCACAGCAGTTGGCGTCAGCGTTTTGTCAGTTTTTTTATCCTTCTTTTCCATTCTGCGAGCCGTGTGCCATCAGATGGTGCAGTGAACAAGAATGCAAGCCATTTGCTCGAGCAGTAACTACTCCAGCACAACCACGCAAAGCTTCACTGTCGCTGTGGTTTCAGCATTCTTTCACCGCCGTCACATAGTTCTCCTACTCACATACACGGGAGCAGAACAACCAAAAACTCACTCGAAGCTTTTCTGACACAAGAACAAAGACGCAACATCGTAATGACGCTGAAAACGCAAACACAGAAATCGACGCAACCACTGCGAAACTGCTCTAGCCAAGCAGACGACACGCGCTGTCGGCACTAGAGTGTACTAGAATATGGTCGAGTGGGACGAACGGCTGGGGCGGCGCATGCTTTGCAGTGAGGCGCCCGACGTGGAAAAATACTGGGGCGGCGTTGCGGTCGAAGTAGATTGGGCCGCGTCAAGGTCGCGCCGTTGGAAACTGCTGGCGATACTGGTCGGCAGGGTCATTCGCACTACTTCGCGCGCTGGTATTTGCGTTCAGACCGATCAAATGGGGTTCATAATTGCATATGACATGTATTTATGCCTTAAAAATAAATTCCATTCCTTTCTCTTCTGTATTTATTTTTTATTATTTTCTAATGCCGCTCAGGTGATTGCGCATGCATTGCGGCCGCAGTGTCGGCTTTCATTCTACTATATTATTCTACGGTTCTCTTTGGAGAAAAAATGTTTTTCTCGTTCTTCAAGCAGCCTGTATCTCTCGAGTGTATTGTTGCGCATATAGTTTTCTATCAGTAGGTCTTGCGAAACGCAGACGGAGAAACATATGTAACGTTCCTGCTTGCCGCTTCAAACAAGTATACAGTATATCTGCCCCATCCGGTGCCTTGTACCCAGATTTACGGGAAGCATTGTTATAGATAAAAAAAGACTCCGCCTTCCTCGCGTAACAGAATGCGGAGTAATTGGTACGGGGTCATTTATTACGGTAGGACCTCGAGGGCCGAAAACAGTTTTAGTTAGTCATTCTATATGCTCATCTTTGATCGTATAAGCCGTACGTGGAAAATTTTCCCCTGTCAATACTTTAAGAAACGAAGGAAAGAGAAAGCTGGCACGGTAGCCTAATTAGTGGCTATATAGTGGATACGGCGTTGGGCTGCTAAACTCCATGGGACTCGCAGGTTCAATCCAGGTCATGGAATTCGACGGGAGCGAGATGAAAAAAACACTCGTGTACTTCTATTTAGGTGCACGTTAAAGAACCCCAGGTGGCGAAAACTAAACCGGGTGCTTCATAATCATATCGTGGTTTTGCCACGTAAAACCCAAGAATTTGCTTATATTAAAAAAAAGAAAAAGAAAAAAAGCAGGTGGCTGCGTTCTTCGGCTTATTTCTGAGAAAAACATGTTACTCTGATTTCTGACCCTGATTTCCGAGGAAAACATGTTACGCTTATGATATATTTCAAGCGTAAATGTAATGTCGTTCCCAAATGTATGACCGCTCAACTCTGCAGCTTGTATATTTATAAACGGCTCCGTTCAGTATGCGGTGCACTATCATAACGACTATAATGAAACATTTAAAGGAACGGCATGTCTCACATACACGTAGAGATATGTGCAGATCTGTTGCGTTCGTTGAAGATAAGTGTGGTACCACGTGGGGCACTCAGTTTTGATATTGGGTTGCAAACATGGTGAGACTGTCAAAATCATTGTCTGAATCAAGTTAGCAGACATAAAGGCTGCCCCCAAACGGGGCGTTTATATTGAATT
>NW_023606716.1:0-20000 GCF_013339745.2 Dermacentor silvarum | reverse complement strand
TGCTATGAATATATTTCTGCGAATGAAGTTTTTCTTTTGCAGATAGTCAACATATAAGTCAGACAGACAGACAGACAAAGAACTTTATTTGTGGTCCTGAGGAACCGCTTTAGGGTACCTTTCCTTTTCAGGGAGTTCCCGTAGCCGTCGCGGGCCGCACCCACGTCGGGGTCGGAAGATCGTGGTCCTCCGCCCTGTCGCAGGCCCTCTGGACAGCCCGTAGTTGCTCTGAGAGGTCGCCGCTCTTAAGGGCTGCCTCCCAGTCCGTTAGAGTGGTAAGCGATGAGCTGCGTAACGCAGGGCATTGCCAGAGCATATGAGATAAAGAGCAGTACGCCTCCCACAGTCTGGACAGTGGGGATCTACATTAGGCGCGAAGTGACTGAATCGGCCCCTGGAGGGGAACGACCCCGTTTGGAGCATGCGAAAGGCCGATGATTGTGGTCTAGTGAGTTTAGGATGTGGTAGCGGAAAGGCCCGCCGAGCAAGTTGATAATGTGCCAAGATTTCATGGAAGGTGAGGAGCGAATCCCTGTACAGTCCTAAGTCGCCGCCCGTGAGTCTACCGGAACCACCGCGGTGTGTTATACCTCGCGCGCAGTCATGGGCTAACTCATTGGCGTTAACAACCTCAGAGTGCACATTGATTCCCATATGGGCCGGGAACCATTTTATGATATGAAAACCAGCAGCCCCCTCGGTGCCGAGGATGGCCGCCGCCTCCTTTGATATCGAGCCGGAGGCGAACGCTCGGGCTGCAGACCTAGAGTCTGTGAAGATATGGGTACGTAGAGGGTCCTTCAGTGCTATAGCTACAGCAACCTGCTCGGCTACTGTTGCAGAAACCTTCCGCACGGATGCTGAGTTAATGAGAGAGCCATTGGAATCAACCGAAACTGCGACATAGTGATCAGAACGCCCGTACTGGGCGGCGTCAACGAAACATGCAAGATTCGGAGTGGCCGCAGCCACTTTTAATAGGGAACGAGCCCGGGCTACCCGGCGCCCTACATTGTATTGAGGGTGGACGTTACGTGGCAGGGGATCTACCTTGAACGTATCTCTGACCATTGGTGATAGGGTCGCGTTGCGCTCCATGATTTCCTGGTGACCGCATCCAACGGATTCTAGGATACGTCTCCCCGCTCGCGATGATGAGAGTCGTATTATTTGGGCCACTCGTTGGGCCTCGATCACCTCTGACAGGGTGTTGTGCATGCCTAGTTGCATGAGACGCTCGGTGCTGGTAGTGAGTGGTAAACCCAGCACGCGCTTGATGCTTTTGCGCATGAGGGCGTCGATTTTGGCCTCTTCCCGTTTAGACCAGCGCAAAGCGGAAGCTACATAGTTAACGTGGCTCATAAGAAACGCGTGGTAGAGCCTGAGGAGATTGCTTTCACTTAAACCCCCCCGGCGGTTCGAGACCCTGAGGATAAGCCTAAGCATATTCTCCGTCTTGGTGGTGATGCGGGCTATAGTCTGTGAGTTGCCCCCGAGTGATTCCAGCAAGAGTCCGAGGACCCGGATGGTATCCACTCTGGGGATTTGTTCTCCGTTCCTCGTATAGACGGCTATGGGAACTTGATCTAAGGGTGTGGAGCACCTAACCCCCCGTCTGGTGGGCCTATACAATAGAAGTTCGGACTTGGTTGGTGACAGACTCAGGCCCGTGTCTAGTAGGAAGTGTTCTGTGATGTCGAGCGCCTCTTGGAGCGCACTCTCAACTGCAGCGTCAGACCCTCCCATGCACCACACGGTAATATCATCCGCGTAGAGGGCGTGACCAGTTCCTCTTACTGTGGTCAGTCTTTCCGAGAGGCCCTTCATGGCGATGTTAAACAGTAGGGAGAGATGACCGCCCCTTGCGGAGTGCCTCTCGCTCCCAATGTAAATTCTTTGGATTTGACCTGCCCTATTTTGACAGTGGCCTTGCGATCCCTGAGGAAGGAGCTAACATACGCATGGAATCGTGACCCCAGGCCCAGGTCCGAGATCGCGTCTAGCACGAACCGGTGCGAGATGTTATCAAAAGCCTTGGACAAGTCTAGAGCCAGGATGCCCCTAGTGTCTCTAGTGTCATCATCAAGGATTTGCCTCTTTATAAGCAGCATGACGTCCTGTGTGGAGAGTGCCGGCCGAAAGCCGACCATGTTGTGAGGGAATAACTCATTAGTTTCTATGTGCTTAGATATACGGTTATGAATGGCATGTTCGGCCACCTTGCCTACGCAGGACGTAAGTGAGATGGGCCGCATGTTCTCCGGCGCAAGAGGTTTGCCTGGCTTCGGGATGAGCACCACTGAGGCTGTCTTCCAGGAGTCGGGGACGAGGCCCGTTTCCCAGATTTTATTGACTTCCTCGGTGAGCAACGCTACTGAATGTCCGTCCAAGTTTCGGAGGAGCTTATTGGAGATTCCATCCGGGCCCGGTGCAGAGCGACCGTTGAGCGTTTGGAGCACCTCCCAGATTTCGGATTCTGTGAAGGAGGCGTCGAGCTCCCCCACTGCGCCCCCCCGGTAACGAGGATAATCCCCGTCACAGGAGGGGCCCAGCGGGAGATACTTTTCGGCCAACTCTTGCAGGAGGACGTGTTCAAATACGCCCGCCGCCTTTTGATTGTGAACTATGCGATCAATGGCTAGTCTTTGATTGCTTTTGCTTTGCGAATCGTCGAGTAAGTGCTTGAGGAGGTTCCATTTTCCCCCGGTTCTCATCTGCCCATCAACTGAGGAACACACTTCGTTCCATTGTTGTTTGGACAGTTCGATTGAATGAGCTTCGATTGCACGATTGAGCTCCGCAATTTTCTTGCGCAGTCGGCGATGGAGTCTGTGCGTTCTCCAGCGGGCCAGGATGGAGTTTTTGGCTTCTAGGAGGTGCGCAAGGCGCGCGTCCATCCGATCAACTTTTAGGTCGGTCATAACCACCTTGGTCGCAGCTTGTACGTCCTTCTGTAGTCTTGTGAACAGACTATCGAGATTATCGTAGTCGGTCTGGTCCGCTTCCCGCAATTTCCGGAAGGCATCCCAGTCCGTCACTTTAAATTCCCTGGTAGGGGCTGCGCTAATTGTTAGGGTAATCTCCACAATGAAGTGGTCGCTACCCAGATTCTCTTGCAAATTTCGCCATCCTGCTCCGGGGGCGTTCTTGACGAACGCCAGGTCCGGAGTGGTATCTCGGACTACCGACGTGCCGATTCGCGTCGGATATTGAGGATCCGTAATCAATTCCAGTGAGCAGTCAGAAACTGCCTGGACTAGGAGATTGCCCTTAGTGGAGTTGCGGGGATATCCCCAGGAATCGTGGGGTGCATTGAAGTCACCCGCTATCACTATGGGGGCCCCCTTGGTAAGGGCCACCGCCTTTGTCATGATCGTGGCGAATGCCTGCCGTTGATCCGACGGCGAGCTGTATATGTTTAAAAGGAAAACACTGCTCTTAAGCCAATTGTTAGGGATAATTTCGACCATAATGATCTCCACCCTGGTTTTGCCAAGTGGTAATTTGTGTACTTGGAAGGAGCACTTCCGTGCGACCAAGGTTGCTAAGCCCCGCTTTCCCTCCTCCCGTATCGATACGACCCGGTATCCCGGCAAAGTAGGCGTGTCATCGAGAGTTTCTTGTAAAAGAATTACGTGCGGTTTGACCGCCTGTGCCGAAACGAATTGCTGCAGCGGAGCTTTGCGCCGTTGGAAACTAGCGCAGTTCCACTGCCACACAACCAGCTTATTTGAATTGACCGCCATGGTGATTGCCTTGGATTGGCCATTCCACCGTATTGTGGACGGGGGAGGCGCTTGCGGGTGAAGGTGCCCGACTGGGCTCTCTCGAAGGCTGCCTAGCCGTAGCTAACGCGGCCTGTCCGCTTTCCAGGGACGCCATCCTTTTAAGGAGGGCGGTCACGCTTTCAGTGAGCTGCTGGATTGCGCGCTGCATGCTTTCTAGGCCTTTGTTATTCGACTCGGTTTCCATAGAGTCAGCGTCCCCCTCTGGGGGCGTGGCCCTACGTTTACTCGAGCGCGCCTGTGGCTCCCCTGTTGGGGGCACCTGTTGCTTCTCGGCTTGCGAGGGGTAAGAACTACGGAGCGACTCAAAGTCGGCCCTCATCTGCTTCATTTCTGCTTTGAGTCTAGCGTTCTCTTGCATGAGTTGAGCGACTCTGGGATCTACTTTATGCTCCGGCAATGCTACCTGCGTTACCTTTGGAGCCGGCGTCGTCTGCTTCGGCTTGACACGATCGGCCCAGGTGGGCGTTTCCCGGATCCGCACCCGGGAGGTAGAGCGCCCTCGGGAACGAGAGCGCCCTCTGGAGAGGCTGCGTTGTCTACCAGTTGGCGTGACGGAGCGCTCTCTCCTGGGGGCTCCCGCCGCGCTGGAGTCACGTTGCCGGTTCTGCTTGGCCAGCTGTTGCTGCTGGGGCTTGTTCTTTGCGCGCTTGCGGCGCCGCCGGCGTCTTCGTACGACGTATGGGACTTGAAAGCGCTGCTTACACGTTTTGTCCGCCGTAAGATGCGCGCCCCCGCAGAGGGCGCACACCGGCGAACACTGGTGGTCATCGGGTGGGGAGGCTAGTCCGCAGCCTCGGCAATCCTTATTGGTGGGGTTGGGACAGACGTCCGCACGATGTCCCAAACCGCCACACGCGTAGCACACCTCGGTTTGGCGTTTGTACAGCGTGCAGCGCAGAAGGCTGACGCCGCACATGACATAGTTAGGCACTGTCATGCCGTCGAAGAGGACGACCACTGTTGTGGTGTTCTTGATGCGTTTGATTTCCAGAGCCTTCGGGTTGCGGTGGTTGACGATCATGCGCTGGAGTTGGGTCTCGCTGATGTCTGCGTCGATCCCTCGTATGATCCCTTTGCAGGTGTTGTCTGGGGCCGCGATGTATGCGGCCACCTTGTATAGTCCTTCGCTTATGCGGATTTGCTGGATCCCAGCATAAGCGGAGGCGTTCTTCTTCTCCGGGGTAGAGACGACGAGAACGTTTTGCGTGAAATTAGGGCAAACTATGTCGCCCTCGGTTTCTGTGGGGGCTAGTGCAGCCGCCATGGCCAAGGCTTGAGCCAGCCTGATTTGGCTTACTTTCTTGACGTTCAACCCGTCCCTTGGGCGGACAATAATTCTTATGTGCTCCCTCGGTAGTCTAGGGAGCCTCGACGAGGCTGCGAGGCGTTGCAGCACGCCTTGCGGGGCAGCCGTGCGGCAGCCGCCCTTCGAGCTCACGTAGGATTTATTGCTCGTTGAAACTTGTGTTTCTTTCCGAGTTTTCTTATTCTTGCCCAACGCTGTCGTCCAGCCTGGGCTGTTGGCTTCTTCGGAGGAGATGTCCTCTCCTACAACCATTTCTACTTCGGGCATAATGCCCCTCTTCGTCGGGTTAGGCCTAAGCCTACCCGCGCCTAGCTTCGAAGCGGCGTGATCGACACAAAAAGTTCCACAATTTCTGCACAAGGGCCACTCACCGAAGGAAGTCCTCAGAAGAAACCCTGACGAATGACGTGCATGTCAGCGATAGGTGACACCAAAAACAGACCGAAAACATTAACGAAAGCGGGAGCCGATCTTTCCACGTCCGCACTAGTCGGCGCCTTCTTCTTCTTCCCTCCCTGAGACAAATTTCGGGTAGTGCTGCCTGTATACGTCTGCATGCACGTGCTCGTCCAGCCAGGGTGCCTCTCAGCTTGACATCGTCCTTGCTGTCGGACACCACCTCCATGGTGTAGCGCGGTTCTTTGACGTCGTTTCGTCGATGTCTCGTTAACTTCCTTAACCACACACTTAACTTCTTTCACTCCTCGCTCTGTCATATACACATAGTTAAATGCCTCGGAAGTAAACTTTCACTTGTTTAGAAAAGTCCGTATGCTTCTTAGTGTTCTTTTACTCTCTTCTGGGCCTTCCTTTACTTGTGTGTGAAACTTCATAAATGTTTCTGATAGTTGACTGTGTCCAGTGCTTTTAGTTTTGCTTGCCCATCGAAGAGGAGTAGCCGGCGCCAATAAAGTCGACAACCTGTCTTTTAATTTTGTATTATAAAAACATTTTATTTTACATTTATTTCTATTTTTTTATTTGAACGTACCTTACAGAGCCCGATGGGGCATTGAGTAAGGGGGGCTTAGTAGAAGTTATATAAAGAAGACGTGGAAAAATTCAATAAAAACACAAAAAAATGGTAAACAGGCAAAGCATGCTACAACAGAGCAGTAGGAACACTAAAATACGATACATGTGTGTGTGCGGGGGGGGGGGGGGGAGCGCTGATTAAATAAGTCAGTAACATGTAACACAAGAATATAACGCCAAAAGCGTACATATGAATACAAATTTGAATCCTGGAAACAAACTGATAAGTTAACACAGGTAAAAATTTACTACAGAACCACCATTTGCACATGTCTGGCTGCGCAGATCAGCGAACAACCCCAGAAAACAGTTCACTACACATGTTGAGCAGGAAGATCAAGGGTCAGCTGGTGATGTGAGCAATAAGTAACTGCCGAAATTTCACTGGGTTTGCTTCTGCGACTATGCTATTGGGAGGGCTATTCTATAGCCGTATGGCTCGTGGAAGCGCCGATGAGTTAAATGTGTCAGTAATACCGTAAACGTCCGTGAAGCTTAGGGTATTGTATTGTCTATGTGACGTGTGTGGTGACGTATGTAAGCCTAAAAGATTTTGGTGAAACTGATACACGTATTTATGAAATCAGCACTAGAGGGCTGTGTCACGGCGATTACTTAATTGTGGTAGAGAAAGGGTGAGTTTAATTTGCGTTAGGCTTCAGTGTTGATTATAATTTTGAGAAATAAAGCGAGCGGCTCTATCTTGAATTGCTTCTAACATGGTGGTTAAACAGTTTTGATAGAGGGACCAGATCGAAGAGGAAAATTGGAGTTGTGGGCAGAGCGACGTTTGGAAAGCAAGCTTGTATACGAATGAGAGAAGGCGAGTTTCGAAGGTTACCTGGCTACTTTGGCACACACTTTAGTAATATGGGGGGTCCAGGAGAAGTATGGAGTGAGGGTGATGCCGATATATTTAAATGCAGAGACCTCAGATAATATGCTGATTTTTATACTGTAGGAAGAGTTAAAATTTGAACGCTTTTTGCTAAAAGAAGTTACTGTGCATTTAGTTGAGTTTAAATTCAGTAGCCATTTGTCATACCAATCAGTTATTAGGTCGAGGTCATATTCAAGAGTCTGGTGGTCTGCAAAACTGTTAATGGGGCGATATATATTGCAAGCATCAGCAAATATGCGCATGCAGGATGATATGTTAATGGGCAGGTCGTTAATATATATATAAAACAGTAGGGGACCAAGTACTCTCCCCTGTGGTACACCTGAGGAAACATTGGAAAGGGACAAAGAGAAATTGTTAACGATAGTGAATTGCTGCCTGTTAGAAAATTTCGAAGCCGAGATAGAGTCAATGAATACAGTTTTAATGCGGATAATTTTATAAAGAGGCGACAAAGGGCTACGTGGTCAAATGCTTTTGAAAAATCAAGAAAGATGTCGTCAGTTTATGAGTTTGAGTCCATGTGAAAGTGCAGATCTGTCATTAATTCCAGTAGTTGTGTCTCACACGACAAACTTCTTCTGAATCCATGCTGCTTAGTGAAAAAGAAGTTATTAGATTCCAGGTGGTGATAAACATGAGACGCGATAAAGTGTTCCATCATTTTACAACAAATACATGTTAGTGAAATGGGTCGGTAGTTTCCAACTAGGTTTCTGTCTCCGCTTTTAAATATATGTATTACTTTGGCGTTCTTCAAATCAGTAGGAATCTGACCAGTTGTCAGTGACTGCTGGAATGTGTGAAATAGAATGTTGCTTGAAAGCAAAACTGTATTTTTTGTATTTTGGAATTAATGGTATCGATACCCGCCTAAGCCGATAGTTTGAGGTTATTAATTAGGTGCGTGATACCATGAGTTGTCATGTCTATAGGTGTCATATACTGGTAGTCTAGATCCATAACATGGGGCAGATCATTTAAGCCTTCCACCATGAAAATGGGTGAAAAGAAACTATTCAAAACTGAGGGACACTCGTTGTGTGGAAGAGGAGCACCATTAGCATTGGGTAGGGTGGTGTGATTATCACGATTACTGGGAAATAAAATTTGCCAGAGTTTCTTGGGGTTAGATTTGAAAAGCGAGGGAAGGCCTCATTGTTCATATTTCTTACTCAAGCATTCACGCTATATGCAAAAGAGACGTTGTGTGCTTGCTTCATTCGCACATTTCATTGTAAAACAAGTCGAGCTGCATATACGTTGTTTTGAATTATTTAGCGCCATGGTGAAGTAATTAAAACAAAACAGGATTCATTGCTTCAACAGTGTGTGTTTTAGTCGTGTGGTGAACTAGGCAAATTATTATTATTTGACTTGAAAACTTATACACATTTGACAGGAAAGGGAAAGCGAGGAGCAGGCTGGCACTTGCCGCCGGAAGGGGCGCAACGCCTGCCTACTCTTCAGAGAGAGGAGAAAGAAACATAGAAATGGAAGATAGGAAGAAGAGGAGGAAAGAGAAAAGAAAGAGCAAGATGACAAATCTCAAAGAATAAAGTAGAACACACAGTGCAGGTCACACACAGTAGGGGCGGTCACTGGAGGACTTGCTACTAAAAAAATACTAAATAGAATAAATAGTATCTGGGTTACAAACATGAATCTAACTTAGGTAATCCTAGAAAAGTAACGAGAGCGCGATGAGCCTGATCGCGTAGAGATGCACAACAAATGGGGTGCAAACATTCGTCGAGCGTCATACACCGCAGACCACGGAAATGGTAGTCCCTCACTAGCGACATGCGCTGTGCACTGAAAGCGGGACACTCCAATATGAGGTGCTGAAGTGTCTCGCAACAACCACAAGACGTACACGATGGACTGGCCACACGTCATTATCTGTATAAACGTTCGCACACATTCACACTGCCAACCCTTACCTTGAGCAGTTGCGCTCCAGCACGACGAGGCAAGCCTCGACCACGAACACGGGGTAGGAACGTTCCATTTGCAACGCGCTGGCGTGGATGCTGCTTGATTAGATGAAGAAGAATCAGCAGAATAGCGTCATTAAGTTTGCACAAAATTCTAGGCCAGGTACAGTCGTTATGAACGCAAGTTGATGCCATCCTATCAGCCTCCTCATTTCCGGCGATCCCTACGTGAGAACGTAACCACTGGGCAACGAGAGATCCCCCACGTGATGAATTTTTGTTTGCAGAGTCAGTACTGCTGCGTGCAACAGGGCAATCAATCTGACGGCGTTGTAATCTGCTAAGGGCAGCGCGGGAGTCCATAAAGGTGACAATCTTCGATGTGGTTAACTCATCTTGCACGTATTTCAATGCACCATCAATGGCTGCTAGCTCCGCAGTTGTTGAGGAGGCTGAATGGGGTATATAAATATACGCCGTACTTAAGTCGAAGAGCAGAAAAAAGCTGCAGAGGTGCCTTGACCTTTGCTTTGTACAGATGCATCTCTGAATACTTCCAGATAATCTGGAAATTTTTCGAACATTTGTGACTGAGCCAATTGGAATATTGCCGAAAGAGGCATATCAGACTTTTTTGTTTATGCCAGGGACTGTAAGGTAAATGGGGAATACAGAATTGGTGATATCTTTTGGAAGTGGAGGCGTAACGGAAGCAGCATGTCCAGAAATGTCAGCAATGTTCATAAATAATGCCGCCAATTTTCTCATCAAGAAAACAGGTGGTGAATCAGACGATCAAGGAACGATTGATCATTCGATGCGTGGTGCAGGCGCTCAGTATGGTATACAGCTCTCTGGTCCGCTTGCGTCCTCAGGGGTAACTGATGCGCTTCAGTGAGTAATGGAACAGATTGTGCCTCACGAGGTAATCCAAGCATTAGTAGAAGGGCAACACGATGATCTCGTCCCTGATGGGCTATCAAACTAGGTGGTACGTTCAGGACTGGTAACGCATACATCATGCCTGAGTGTACATCTGGTACACCTGACTGGTACACCTGCAGAGCCGTTGTTTGGTCGCTAACCAGCACCTCTAGCATTTCGATTTGCGTCGTACAACTTTAACGACAGGACGCCAAGAGATGCGATCTTGCACTACGCTAAAAGGCAAGCAAATGCGTGAAAAGAAATGTGTAATGCCGGAAACCCAAGTCTTTGGAAAAAGATTGGCTCTCGTCGACGTTCCTGTGCAGAAAGTTGGATGTAACAAAGTCTTCTACGGTATAGTTATCGGCCGAGCACCGGTGAATTCCTCACGAAACCAATGAGAGTGCTTGTTTATGCTGCGGAAATTACTATTTATGAATACACGTAGGCGGAAAACATATGTGTTTCTTGACGGAAAGTTTTTCAACAGCCAGAGACAGGAACATATGAACGCGCAGTGACAACTAAGCGTAGCGTCCCCTCCTTTGAATTGTATTTCGTGTTTGTTTGCCTTGCTTGCGAGCCACTTTCAGCTCCAATGTATCACAAAAGCAAGTTATTCAACGGAAGCTAGAGCTTCTAAAAATGTACTGTGATTTGTGTATGCATGGAGAAATGCCGCTGGGGTCGCATTTGGACAAACGGAACGACAGGGACGGGGGGATGGGTGGATAGACAGACGGAGACGGATGGACGGACAAGTAGGACCTAGCATCATAGCATACTTTATGCAGCCTGAAATTTCTTTTTTCGTGTCCAGAAAGATCTGTTTATTGAATGATAAAAACCCAACAGCTCCTCTAAAAGCGGTAAATTACACGGCAGCATTTTAGCGACCACTTTTGAGAAGTTGTCAAGAGCTGACGATGTGCACATTTATCTCTATTTGTTGCTCACTGCTTTTCGAACTGCTGTGCGGGTGCTATCACCATACTTCATAACGTTTAGGATGCTTGCTTGGGTCTGCATTCGGAAATGTGCTCAAAATGAAATGTGGATGCGCGTTGTGCGCTCCGCAGTACAGAAGTTGCCGAGCCACGTACCTCCGTAATAGAGTCAAGATATTAATATCAAATGGTAAGCACGGGAAGTTTGAAAGTTGTAACAGATTAAATGTCTTTCAGACACAATTATTATTATTTTGTTATTATTTTTATAATAATAATAATAACAATAATAACAACAACAACATTTTGGCACTGTAGGATTACTGTCATTGCTTTTACTTCGCTGCTGATGTAATCGCGCTTACTTTCTGTTTCTTTTCGTACCCCTTCAGCGTACCCTCACCTGCCCCGAACTCCTCAGTTGTAGCATGTTTCGTATTCCGCACAAGATCACCAGTGAACATAGAACTTGCCATATTCCTGCCAGTCATCACCAACATTCAACCGTCCACAGAATACAGTCTTTATAACGCTTATTTTCATGATCTTGAGATTTTCATAACTCGCTGTCATTCTTCATTTCCGAGCTTTGCGTTGTTTTTTCATGGTTTCACATATTGTTCAACTTCCCTTCTCCTCTATTTTTTATTCGTATTTACTTTGCGCCTTGTTTTACGTATATCCTTGTGTTCAAGATTGTGCTTCTTATTCATGTTTTTTTACTTATATACACCTGCCATTTTTTTAATGCATGCGTGCGCCAGCACTTAGACCTTGTGGTCGTTCCTATAGGCACGGTAAATAAATATATAATTGATCGATTCATTTATTGACTGATTATGATAAATATTAATATGATGTTATTAGATGAAAGCGCATAAATACCGAACAAGAAAGAGCAATAAAAGCACGACTGGTGATACAGACGCATAGCACATCGATAAAGGGCGCACCAAAAAAATTGACATACAGGCATTTTTATGTTAAGCGTACGTTCCTTAATTATTTCCCATTGTGAATCTAAGAAAGAGCTGTAAAGAAGCGATCCTGAGAGTTAGCTGTATTCGCAAGAACACCTACTAGGCGGAAAACATTGCCACATGCTAAGGAAATGCTACGTGAAACTTTCAGCCCAAAACTCAATTACAAATCACAAGCGCTCTCTCTTAGCCTGTGTACAGACCTTTAGTACAGCCGAACAAAGAGTGAATTCCGGCTAAGGGTTTTACGAAGATAGGAAACAAGACTGCATGAATTATGCATAAGGATTACATGCTGCCAAAGGTAAGCGGCGATCGAACAGAGTTGCACATTTCTTGGCATCAAGCTACAAAAAGGATCCGTACTTATTAGAGTGGGAAATTGAGATGTTGCTTATTGTTTTCTGAATCAAACTGAGATTATTTCATGTACCTAATTAAGCAACAATTATGTTCCTGAAGTTGTGCATCTTTCTTGGCACAGACAGACACACACGCGCACACACATGAGCTATTGATGTGTACACGAATATGCGTTATCTTTAGCCCCTTTAATTAACTGTTATAACGCGCCTTGCAGAAGTGCAAGCAAAGTTTCATGAAGGATTTGTTTACTCCCGAACAAAAGTTGCATCGCCAAGGTAGAAACTCGCGCTTTTCGCTAAAGTCGGAGCGATGTTCGCAAGTGATAATGATATCGCAGAATAATAATATATTAGGCGAGCATTTATTTATTTCTTTTACATTTTCTATACCGTATATTTTTGCAGAATGCAAACTTTGTTCTTTCTGTTTTGTTGCAAGCGCATTTCTGTTACCATGTTCGCTTCGATAGTACTTTTATAGTTTTTGTTTGGTATTGCAGGAGACGTTTAGAGACTGGTACCTCTCTTGTGTCCATAAAAATTACTGCTTCCTTTGTTCTACAAGACAGCGTTCTTTGGTGATGTCGGCAACGTTTATGTACTATTATAAACTTCTACGGTGCCTGTTAGATCTCAATATTTGTTGCTGCTTTTATTTTTTCTATACAAATATCTACACACGCACGCATGCTATAGTTAACTTATTTCTTACTGTAAGTGTTCATTTCTACCTCCGTCTTTAACAACAAAACGTAGTTTCGTAGAGGCAGACGACGCACGTGTGCAAATATTTTGGCTTCGCTACACTCAAATAATGAATCAATCAACAAGATGATTAGCAGATCGTGATACGTGCAGTGAGTTTCAACACCACCAATGAAACGTATCACCGTGCTTACAGAATCGAGTTTGTAAAGATAAGGCGAGAGAAAATATTCGAGACTTATTCGTCACAATCAATATTTCTGTCATTGTGTACAAAGTGCTCAGATTAGAGTGAGTCATTGCTCTATCGTGCAACTATTTCTCTTGTTGTCTATATGGAGCACCGCCTTTATCGCTATCATTATTGCCTTCCAGGTTAACCATTTATCCCATATTTTATCTAGCTTTTTCGATTGTTTTTGCTTTCCTTTGCCAATTTGGCAGCCGTTGTGTAAACACATATGCGATAGGACTATTTCACAAGCTCTAAAGCTAAATATTTTTAATTTATTCTATCTCCTTGGTATATATGCATCCTAAGATCCTGTTCTAGGAAGTGAGGTCGGTTTATAATTTGTCGCAATCTATATTAACATCACCGCTGTTATGGCAGTCGACTCAGCGTTTTAATGTGACGGCAATGTGCTGAGATGGAAAGTGCACGGTGCCAGTTGCAGTGGCGCGATAGGTAACTCACTTGCTGGCTCGCGTTCTGATTGGTCTGCGGCGAGGGATTCATGTGGAACCAGTCGGCGGAATTCGTTGGAATCCGTTGCTGCCGAATTGGACTCCGCGCTGCTCTGGGCATCTAATGGCCGAATGTCTCAGTGCAAATAATGCTTTAGAGTTAGCGTGGTTAATCTCGACCCCAGTCATCACCTATCAGGGCAGCCCGAGCAGGCCGGGACTGCTGGTTTGAGGACTATACGCAGTTGATGGCAAATACATGACGTGCGAACAGTGGCGGTAAGCTCCCAAGACCTGAGCGTTATATCCGCCGTTCGTTTCGCTAGTTCCCGCAGTCTCCGTCAGAAAACGGCTGCCACCTACAAGCGTTGCCAATTCTGGTCTATGCTGTTGAACGTGTATTCACACGCTACAGTTCTCGTATGTAAGCACATGTTTCCCGCAGGCCGACACCGCCGTCCTTATACGGAGCAAGAGCGTGTTGCAGGTGATCGTTGTTCTTTTGTTTTACTTTCACGCTTCGAAGATAGATCTAGATGAGGAATACTCGCACCGCGAGCGTTATACTTGTTGACGCGTTTACCTTGGCTCTGGTTTTAGAATTCACGCTCGTTAATTTTCATTCGGTGTTTCGCATCACAGATTGGACAACTGCACATTTTTCATGAGACAGGTACTGTGTTTTCCGCACGGTTATTATTTTCCACTTTCCATTATTCTTATACCAAATAGTCTTATTGATGTATGAGGAGGTCGTTGTGGATTTCATTTGTCTATGTACGCCATTGTTATACTTTGCCATCTACCGTCTTTTATATTACGTGGTATAAACCAGGCTTTGCAAGGCATCTAGCACCGTCTCCTAAAGAAAGACCGATCGTGACTGGGACCTAGAGTCAGTTGTCATGAAACGGCGGCAACAACTCCTGAATTTTTTTTGATCTCCTAAATAAATGACATTGTCATAATCATGCATAATAGTCTATAGAAGAATTTCTTTCTCTCTCGACAATTTCTTTCTCTCTCTCTCACTCTCATCTTCTCGTTATCTCCCCCGAGCATAGCGCCCGCCGCACGCATGCTCTCCTTTCCTCTCCGTAACTTCCCATGTCAAGGCAACATGTGCATGGCACGGAGAGGAGGCGAAGCACACACCGCTTCGCGAGGTGGTTGCTAGGCAACGCGTGGTGACGTGATCGCCAGCCGCAGTTTTGTAGCGATAGCTACATTACGCCAGGTTTTCGCCTCTTCGCCGTCGCCGCACTTTGAGCCATGGCCGCACTGCGACGTCACACCACGGGCCTCGATTCTCCAGCAACTCGCCTCGTCGCGGTCGCCGCGTGGCCACCGCTCTTGCCGTTGGTTTTACCCGTTGGTTGACCACAACGTCTCTCCTTTAGGGTGTGTTCCAATTCTGGCCAGCATCGGAGACTGTCTACGTAGACAGCTAAGGAGACAGCCGAGACAGCTTCGAGGCCATGTAATGAAAAGCGTTTCGAGTCGTCCGGATGAAGTATAAGACACGCGTCTGCGACGAGACGCCACCTCCCGGGGACAAGAAAAAGTTGAGAAAAGCACGCATTATTTATTTCATTATTTTAAGTCATTGCACCTGCAAACCTATGAAAAACACTATGTGACTTACATTAAGGGCGTAGGAAAGCACGTCTACGTTTTCTTGTGCGTAACGACCTTCCTATCGGCTTTTCAAGCATCCTGTTTAGCCGCCATCTTGTTTGCACAGGAAAGTAGCCTGCATCGTTTCTGACTTAGATGCTGTCTTCGCAAAGCTGTCTACTTTGACGCCTTCGTGAGAATTGGAACAAAACTTAAGATGGCCGCTGTCCACTTAGCCGTCGACTTTGCCGTCTTAGGCGAGTATTGGAACACAGCCCTAGTCTAGTCGGAAACCACTAAGTTAGATAACAACATGTCTAACTATAAGTGAAGCCAAAGTGCAGCCGGGGGTCTGTAGCCATGGCTACTCGACTAGGTTTAACCAGAGCTAAACCACAATATTTTTTTTGTTCGCACTACGCGGCCTAACCAAGAACGTAAACAGCTCCACTGTTAAAAATCCGAGGACACTTACACGCTTCTTATAAGTTGTGAATGTGAACGCGTTAATGTACACTTGAACGCCGCTGAGTGGTATTTCGAGTTATGAACTCCTCGTGGGCAAGTGAGCGCGCTGAGACGCTTGGCGTCCTTGGCACGTTTTCATTTGGTTTTACCGAGGCGCAGTTAGAACAAAAGAGCTTGCGCGGACAAGGAACGCGCTGATAACATGTAGTTGAAAATGAGGAAAATGACACCTGTATTTTTTTCCTCAATAAACCACTAGTACATGTTATCATGCTTCCGAGAGCCGGGATGATTTGGCGTCACGGCGATGCCCTCTCCCCTCACGCAGTAAGAACACGACGTGCCGCACTCGCCAGACGTCTGAAAGGGTTATCTCGCGTTGGAGCCTGAGTACTGGGCTGTTGTGTTGGGGGGATCAAGGTTCGACCTCGCACTCAAACACTATTACTTATTTTTCATCGCAGAGACCCTACATGATGCGTGACGGGAGCTTATATTTATACATTTCGGAAAGTGCCAGGTATGAGCCAAACTATAATTTACATTAGAAGAAAAAATTGTAAGTTTTTTATGAAGAGAGAACGACTAAAGAAGTGCTAATTGGACCCGCACGCTCGCTCGCTCGCTCGCTCACTCACTCACTCACTCACTCACTCACTCACTCACTCACTCACTCACTCACTCACTCACTCACTCACTCACTCACTCACTCACTCACTCACTCACTCACTCACTCACTCGCTCGCTCGCGCACACGCACACGCACACACACACACACACACACACACACACACGCACACGCACACGCACACACGCACACTCAATCACTCACTCACTCACTCACACAAAAAGAATCATCGTAAATAAACAAATGCGACACAAGGCCTTAAAAGTCACCTGAAATAATTTATCGTTAGACGTTGTGTGACCATGATGAACCACAATACTACATTTATCGCTCTCGGTCACGGCAGCTGCATCGCGATGGGAGTGAAATGCAAAAACACTCGCGTACTTTGAATTAGGTGCAATGGAACAACCACTGGTGCTCAAATGAATCCGGATTCCCCACTACGTCATGCCTCATAATCATATCGTGGGTTTCGTGCGTAGAAACCCAGAAGTTTCTTTTTTTTAGTTCGCAAATTCCATCAGAGCAGAGTTCGGAAAAGCTGCAACGTGCTCAGATATACCGCGCGACAGCGCGGTGCCTGCGGGATTTGGCCGCTGAGTTTCAGCCTTTGCTAGGCAAAAACTGAACTGACGATAATTTTTGGAGCGGTAGAAAAAGGGGAGGGTAATGGGGGTTGTGGGGTGGGGGGAGGAGGTATTTTGAGCGCCGGTGGGCAAAGCGTGCGTTTTGCAGGGCCACGCTGCTTGCTGCACCAGTGTGAGTCGAGGTGTAGCTGAACTGCACCCACGGGGCAATTAGTCGTAATGGCGAATGCCATTACGACTGATTGACTGAAACCAACGAATGCGACCGACTACGACCGACTGACTGAAACCAACGAATGCAAAGGGAATATGAACGATGGAGACATCCGCAGTGACGCAATATTGAGCGCGTGGAAACAGACACGTGGTCGTTGGATATGTTGGATATGGAGGGGGGTTTTTTGCTACACTAGTGAAGCTAGTGAAATTATCTGAAATTTCATGCGAGCGTGAAAGTCAGAGCATAATTCACAACAGACATGCTCAATGTTCGAGTCTCATTTGCGTTCTGAATAATTTCCACAACAAAAGGAATTGGAAGGGCTAAGGAGAGAGAACAAAAAAAATTTTTGAAGCAGTAACCTTGATTAATATCTCGGCAACATGGCTTGTGTAACGCTTGGCTTGTGTAACGTGACCTGCGCTTTAGTTTTGAACGGTGTTCAACTACGTCACATACATCAGCACCTGCGCTTGGAAAGCTTGAGACGGACGTTCAAACAGAATTTTGACAAATAAGCCGCTGAAAACAGGCAGCCGTTGTCAAATGCCTGCTCAGTTAGTGGCCACATTACGAGACGAGAGCAAGGCAGCTCGCGAACGCTGAACCCCAGTTTCCGAAGAGCTGTCGTGCGAATAAAAACAAAATATGCGAGTTGTAAACAGGACAAGCTTCTGCGTTCTAAGCGAACGCTTCAGCCACCCTGCAGCCTCTGCATCGAAGAGCAACACACACAAAAAGCTCACTCATAGGAATTCGGCATCGTCTGTCTCTGCGTCGACTGTTTGCGAGCGCCGGCGCCAAATTGTGTCGCCATGCACAAAAGAGAACCAAAGTTCCGAGGCCGGAGCAGCCCGGGAGAAAGGGATGCCGAGAAAGTCATTCGAGTTAATCCCTTTCTGTGCGGATTACGCCATTTCGGGTGGAAGCTGTTTTCTGGCGCGCTCACCCCCTCTGCAATTCAGGTCGGGAACAAAGTTTGGCAGTTATTTCTGGTGGTCATTCTCATTCTCTTAGCTATTTCTGTTTGCCTTTACCACCATTCACGTATGCATGGGCGTGTGGTAAACTCAGCCACAACTTGCGCTTGGAAAGCGCATGCGTGAGACGGGAGTAATGAAAATACCTAATGAAAACTTTTGATTTGAAAGGGCGCTGGATCTTTTGCCGAACTAAAGGACACGAACGTAACGAACTGTCCCATGGGCGAACGTATAGTCGTCAATACTGATGGCTATCACAAAACACTTTATTCAGCAGCACTGCGAGACCTCTGTGGGGGAGCATCGCTACGTGTTAGCTTTCCCAAACTGCATACTTCTCACAATATGCCCTAAGGTGCCATTAGAGACTCTAGCTAACTGCTGAATTATTTGTAGCAAAGAATTTCACTCTGAATTTAGAGCTACACGGCATTTTTGTAGTGAGAGCTACATTGGCCGTATTCTCGCCGTTTCGCTGTGGTCGGCGGCCGCACCGCGAGCTGAGCCGTTGCCTAGCAACCGCCGCAACTGGCAGCGCCGCTCGCCGCACCATCTGGCATGATGTCAGAGGAGCCGATGAAACCGCGAGCTGAGCCGTTGCCTAGCAACCACCGGCGTTCCATTGGCGTTGCCGGCTTTGCATCGCCGGAGGACTGGCATTGCATCGTATATATAGAAGGGGAGGCTCGGTGCGATTCCTCGGCAGATATGGAAAGTGAGTCGGAGAGACTGAAAGAAGCCAGGCTTCGTCGTCGGAACGAATGCAAGAGGAGGCAGCGAGCTGAGGAGACGGAGGATGAACGAGCCGCACGCCTCGAGAAGCGTCGTAAGTACGAAGCGGCCAGGCGAGTGCATTCAGATGAGGTGGTTCGTCGTCTAGTTCGGCATCTCGTGCCAGGGGCGCGGATCAACGACGGAACGAAACACCAAGCTAAACAATAACATTAACCGTACCACTCGCCATGCACACCCAGGCATAACTGAGTTAAGCCACAGCCATCTTTCCCTAGCTTGCAATAATAACCGCTGATAGTGTTTCGTCTCGTGAAGTTACACATGGGATGAAAAAGATGTCAAAGCGAAAGGATCGGAATTAATATCAAATTTTAAATATTGTACTTTGCATTCACATGCGTGTGAAAAGCAGGAAAGCTGTCGTTAAACACGCAGTAAAACAATTTCAGAGAAACATGTTGCATTTAAATATTGTTGTGGAAGTTAAGTGACTGCCGGGGGTAATTTCTTCTTTTTTGCAACCGAATCAAGTGTTAATAAATTTCAAGACTATTTGAGACAGTAGGTGTTTTGCTATGAGACTCTTCAAAAAAGCCGATATTGTTATATTGCAAAGTATATTTATTCGAGCCTTTAAGAGGGACCAAGTTATTAACCAAGGTATATGACTAGAAAACGCTGCTATTTTGCGAACAAAACCGTCGAAAAACACAGGTAATCGAAGTAACTGTTTCACATATTTATAATTTCGCCACATTATTCGCCTTTGTCCGCCTTAAGAAGTTGTTTGGCGCGAGTCGCTTGCTTGGTTAGCTGAAACACACCGGGGTATAGTTGTCGGTCTTGGATACAGCTACTGAGCTCTACTATGAAACATTGTACATATCAATGGGTGCAGCTGTACGAGCCCGTACGCGTAGCTCTATTGTGGAACGGTGCATTGCCAAACCACGTAAAGCGCTGGGGCAACATGCGCAGTACGAACCAGAAGTCTTTTTGCTGAGCAAAGCAGTCACGAGGTGCCATGAGTTTTTTTTTTCTCGGCCACATTCCTGTAGGTGTGGAACACAAAAACGATTGTGCATCTAGATTTAGGTGCACGTTAAAGAACACCAGGTGGTCTAAGATCACCTGGTGTTCACCGCGATGATCACCTGGTGATCACCATGCGAAAACGATTG